>NW_027666629.1:0-99309 GCF_963455335.1 Martes martes
TGGGATCAAGCCCCACATTGGGCTCTCTGCTCCGTGGAAAGCCTGCTTCCTCCTCTCTCTCCCTGTCTGCCTCTCTGCCTACTTGTAATCTGTCTGTCAAATAAATAAATAAAATCTTTAAAAAAAAAAGAAATTATGGATCTCTCAAATATACATTGTATGAGTATAGTAACATCCAGACTCTTAAGTTCTTTAATTCACCGCTTGTAGAAGACAGAATTCTCAGGTGACTTCCTAACGACCTTCCCCTTGTATAAAAGTCCTTCCCTGGGGCAGGGGGGAGGGTGTGCATGCGTACACACATAACCTGTGAATATGATGAGACATCAGTTCCTGGAGCAGGGTAAATTATGTGGCAAATGGGAAATTATACTGTGGACCTGATGACACGAGCCCTTTGAAAGCAGAATTTTTTCTGGTTGGCAGCAAAAAAGGCATTCAGAGATTTGAAACACAAGAGGATTTGACACAAAAGGATTTCCTCTTGCTGGCTTGAAAATGGACGGGAAGCATATGAAAAGGAATAAGGAATGTGGATAAACTTTAGGAGAGACAATGGTCCCTGGTCAGCACCTGGCAACAAAACTAGTGCCCAAGTCAGAACCATAAAGAAGTTAATTCTGTCATCCTAGTGAGACTTTGAGCAGAGAATCCAGCCATGCTATGCTGGGTTTCTGATGTACAGGGGATGTGCTTTTAGTCATTAAGGTTGTAGCAATCTGTTATATGGCAATAGAAAATTAATATATTTCTAGAGTATGTCTTGCAAAATGATGTATCAAATCCTTTAAAGACATTTCCCATCCACAAAACATTCGAGAGCAGGGTACTAGTCTGTTGGGAATATTGACTAAAGGGAAAGTAATCAGAGAGATGAAATTTAAAGACAGAATGGAATGACAGCAAGGAGATTATTCTTTAATTTGGTTGGCAATTTAAGTTTTAGGAACTGAAACAAAAGTTAAAGATGAATCTTTCGAAGGCATCACAAATTTCAAAAGGTCTTCTAAAAGAAAACTGAACTCCTGATTCTATGGCATTTAACATTTCCTACAATGACTACCTCTTGGATTTAGTAACAACAAAAATTAATACAAGATGTGGCAGGGTTAGCATTTCTCAGTATGGGTTTCTCAGTTATGATAAAATTCTCTTCTATTTCATGTCATGGATCTAGGAAAAGTAACCTTAGCCCCTGTAAATAAATAAATAAATAAATATATATATATATATATATATTTTTTAACACATGCTATAAAAACAACAACAAAACAACAATAACAACAAAAACACACTTAGGGCAGAATTACACCTTGACTCAGAGTTTTGCAGGGAACAGCCAGGAATCAAGCACAAAATATGGTGTGCATTCTTGCAAAAAGTGTTGTGCGACATAAAGACTGTGCAAAAATCCTCCATTTCCCAATTATCAGGAACATAATATACCATGTATTTTTCACTGGTTGTAAAAATAAACACTTTAGAAAAAACTGGAGATGTTCTTGGAGACAGTCATGATTGTTCCACTTGGTTAGTAAATGCATTTATATTAGGATTTGCAAACCATTAATGGAATTTGTTTGACAATAAATCTATAATTAAGATTATGCAAACTTGGATCCTACTTTTTGTGGTTGATAGTAAACAACAACAATTTTTCTTAAGAAGATCCATGGTTCTTTGAACATCTAATCAAAGCGTGCGCGTGCACGCACCCACACACACACACACACTTTTTAAAATCATGAGTAGAAATAAGTCAATTTGACCAGTTAATACTTTATTAACAGTATCAACTGTTGCTGTTGACTATATATACTTTAAGAAAAATTGTATTTCAGAGGGTCTGTATTCCTAAACATTTTCAAAATGACCAAAATTACCAAGTAGATTTTAAGAATGTATTTCTAGGGAATAATAGATTCCTCAAAGAAATTTTCAGTATATATCTATACGTCCCCCCAAAATAATGTAATTCAAAATATTAAAACTCAAGTAATCTTTACTTCAGCAATTAGAAAGTATTCAGATTTCACTGATCGGCATTTTAAAATAATTCAAGATCAAGTTAATATAAATAATGATTTACAGTTTGGAGACTAAAGAAATAAGAAATCCTAACTCAGATAATATAACTTGGAAAATCTAATATATTTACAATTATCCAAATTTTAGCATAAAATATTTAAATACAGGAGGAACACAGAATATACAAATAGCATACAAGCAATTAGTAATCTTTTATTTACATTGTTAAACATAAAAAGATGGTAAACATATATGAGCATCAAAATTAACTTCCCTGATGGAAATAAGATAGGTATGTATTTTTTTCCTTCCAAGAAAAAAACATACATTAGAAAAAGATAATTATAGGGGCACCTGGGTAGCTCAGTCAATTAAGCATGGGACTCTTGATTTCAGCTTAGGTCATGATTTCAGTGTTGTAAGGTGGAGCCCTGGATCAGTCTACACACTCAGCACAGGGTCTGCTTAAGATTCTATCCTTCTCTCTCTACCCCTCTCCTGTTCTCTCTGTCTGTCTCTCAAATAAATAAATCTTTAAAAAAAGAGGACTATATCTTTATACTTTGTATTTACAGACATAAATAGATATTTATAAATACATATATACATATATTTATATGTAAATATATATAGATATATATATATAGTTTTCCTTACTACTAAACGTACTGAAACCAGAGTTAGACGTACCTAAAAATAAATCTTTGAAAATATTTCAACCTCTGTTTTTTGCTCCCCAATGTGTTGTTTTCCATTTTAATGAGTTAAAAATTAATGCCAGCATTATGTGGGTAGAATTAGAAAAAAAAATCTGGTATAATTTTTTTCAAGTACCAAATATAAGAATGATACTTATATTCAACTTTTGAGTATTGCTTTCTTTCTTATTTCTTTGCTTGTTTAACTGTATTTTTTTTTTAAGAAAAAATACCTAATGGCTTTATGTTAGTAACAACTGGACATTTATTCACTAAGCCTGAACATTAAGAAACAACATCACTTCAGATAGAAAATATGGGTTATAAGCAGCCTGCTTGATAATGTTCAGATACTAGGAATGTATATTAGTCAGACGAGTAAACATTTAAGACCACAGGAAGGACTAGCATGGTAAGAGGAGCTCTTGGAAAGATTGACTGTAGCACTGAAGCCCTGAATGAAATGGTTGTAAGAAATTACTGTCACAGTGCCTGGCTCAAGGCAGATAAACACAAAATATTATTTTTCTCTTCCTTTCTAATGGACTTGAATTTATGTGTTCCTTAAATTGTTAATTGAATGGCAATAAGAAAGTCATGTGAAATTTAGTGCAAGACACTAAGAGATTCAAGCACTTATCTTGTCACAAATTCTGAAAACTTGGAAAGCTTAGGAATCATTCCCCCTTCTGGGACAAAGATAAAGTTCTCACAAAGACAATAAATAAGTTGTTCTATTCTCCCTTGCAATTTCAAACTTAACCTTGATATTCACTTAATATTCTTCTATCTGCATCATTCTTTTTTTTTTCCTTTGGTTTCTTTTTCTTTTTACAGTTGCAGGAAAAGCCACATTTTCAGATATTAATCATATCAATATTAAATTTATCTACCTCCTTTATTATAGAAGAGAGATATCATTGATATATGAAATAAAATCTGTCTATTTCTTGAACAGGAAAAATGAATATTTAGATTCTCCAAACAAGAAGACTTTCTTTCTCATAAAATTTAAAATACTCAAGGAAACTTCTCATTCCTTCTCCTGTAAATAGAACATATCTAGAATTGCAAGATGGCACATTTTGCCTGCAAGATAAGGTAATTTTCTCCATGAAAGTAGAGCTTTCTGTATAGTAGCCAGAGTAAAGAGAAGAACACCCAGTCACTTTTACAAACAGGCTTGTTTGAGCTCAAGATTACTAGAAAGAAGCCAGATAAAAAATTTTACTCACAGATTGCAAACTCTCCCTGGCATTAATTACCATTGATCTATGTGCATATGTTAGAAGGAGAGAAAAACAGACTCCAACATACCATGAAGTGATGTCCCTTCAGGGGAGGTGGGGTGGATGTCTGCTTACTTCTTCAGAATGTTTACCAACATCTTGGAAAATGCATTTGAGCCATGACTGAAATTCAGTGACAGTTCAGTTGTTAAGACAAAGCAGTATATTCCTTAAATAATATAGCTAAGCAATATCATTAAGTAAAACTCATTTTTATGTCAAATCTAGATATATCAGGACAAGCTACAGAAGGAGTAACACAATAAAAATTGTCTGCTAGGATCTAAAGGTGTGTAGGTCTGAAAACAATATTCATATCATTACTAATTTGAGGTTAAAAAGAAACTTCACTTTGTTTTTGGTTTCTTGGTTGGCTCTGTTTTGCTTTGTTTCATTTTGTTTTAATCACAACTGAGAATAAATAAGGTGTGCCCATTGTTGTTTTTCTAAATTTGGATTCTGTGAGAGTGATCTGCCCAATGTCGTAAAGTACTAGCATTGCCTTGGTCCCCACTACCTGGGAGAGATACAGTTACATAAAGCCTGAATTTTGTAGCCAAAGAGAACCCTAAAAGCTTTTTAAAAAGGAATGTCACATAATTTCCATGGTGTCTTTAAGTTTAACTGGTACACTGAATGTCATCCTCTGACTGCAAAGGGCCAGCTTCTCATAGCCAGCTTTCTTCTCACGAAGCAACTTTCTCCAAACATGTTTTACTTTTGTTTGCTTTGTCAAGTGAAAGATGAAACCAAACAAAAAGCCAGCCCTCTTCTTTCTTCCTGTGATAAATAACAAAGTCTGTTCAAGTGGAAAGAATAAGATTGGATGCACAGAATACATTACTGTGTCAATAAGACACTATCGATTCGGAGGCCAACAGCCCTTAAACCGCATGGGGTAAAATGATTTTGCAAGGTGAAGTTCATATTACTCAAGGATGACATAAGAAATTTGAATAAAATAAGCAAACAGAACCATAAGTTTTGAAAATTGTATACAAAATAACATGTACCATTTCTCATAATGATATATAAACCAAACTCTAAAATTGGTTAAATGGCTAATTAATATGCATTTGTGATCAGCTGAGACATAGCAGTTGTCTTTTAGAAAGCAAGGATTTTCTCAGTTTATTAGTCATAGCTGTCTATGATATTTCCTCTGTTTTTTTAAAATGTATGCAGCCATATATAAGTGAAATAACACCCCCATCTCTCTCTCTCTTTGAATAAACCTTTGATATTTCTCTGGATATCTTTTGCTTATGTATATAAAATTATTGCTTTAGATAATTTATTTTCCTATATGTGCTCACTGAATATCTTAAAAATTATTAAATGATTAAATATAAGGAAAACAAGGCTTTTAACATTGATTCCATGTTATTTTTATTTATAACCAATTGCTTTCTTTAAAATATATAGACATCACTTAAAGTATTTCCCAGCCCTAGTGACTCCCACTCTTTATTAGTTTTCCTAATTTCTTAATTTTCTTAATTAGTTTTCCTAAAAAAAGTTCTTTTATAATACTGGACTTTAAAAATATAATAGTAAATCAGTCAGAACAAAGATTGTTTTACTTATTTGTATAAAAATAATATTCAAATTTCAATCTGGATTCATAGACTCACTCCAAAACATACTTATAAATTCACCTGGAAACTCAATATTCTCAAATGAATGATTTCTATAGACATTGCAATCGTAATACATTCTAAGCAAAATTCATGATAGCACATGTATGCACAGCGTGCACACACACACACACACACACACATATCTTCTTGTAGTTCTAGCTGAACATTAACATCACATATTTTACAGGCAAAATTTTAGTCAACATGTTCTATGTCTTCCAAAATCATCCTTTTTCTCTACATAACTTTCTGTTTGTACATAGAATTTAAATGTAGTATAACTCAAGAGCCACAAGCAATGTCATAATTAATCATGACAAGAGCAAGAGGATATTTTGCAGGAGGTCAATAGACAATTTGGGGTTTACATGAAAAGACTTTTCTTGATACACTTTAAGTATTCAAAAGTGTATATAGCTAAACAAACTTGCTTCTCTTAGCTATCATAAAGGAAAAAAAATCAGTACTGAAATCTTACTCTTTTTTAGATATTCCATCCACATATGTGATCTTATAAACTTAAAACAAAATGCAAAGCATTCCGTGTGCTAAGTATTACAGTATTAAAACAGAGGCTAAAGATATGTTACTGCTTTTCTGGATAATTTTGTTACAGAAAAAATATAGGTCAATTAAATTATCATATAAAATATGAACCTATAATCTGTAATATACATTTAAAAAGAAAGGCAAAGGGATCTCCTCCAGTCCCGTCCATGTTGATACGAAACTTGGGTATTCAACCTTTCTGATGGAGGCAGAATACTCCATTATATATATGGACCATATCTTCTTTATCCATTCATCTGTTGAAGGGCATCTTGGCTCTAGGAGATTTTGCTGAGTGAAATAAGTCAAGCAGAGAGAGTCAATTATCATATGGTTTCATTTACTTGTGGAGCATAAGGAATAACACGGAGGACATTGGGAAAAGGAGAAGAGAAGTAAGTTGGGGGAAATCAGGGGGAGAGACAAACCATGAAAGACTGTGAACACTGAGAAACAAACTGAGGTTTTTGGAGGGGAGGGGGTTGAGATGTTGGGTAAGCCTGGTGATGGGTATTAAGGAGGGCATGTATTACATGGAGCACTGAGTGTGGTGCATAAACAATGAATGTTAGAACTCTGAAAAATAAATAAATAAATAAAAAGTAAAAAAAAAAAAAAGAAAAGTAAAGGGAAATATGACTCTGTGGCTGTATATAATAGAGAATTATAAATAAAGGGAGATACTGTGTGCTACTTTGGATCAGAATTTTCATTACTTAACTATAATCTCACAAAAAATAATTGTGTCTCTAAAAATACCTTGTAATTTCAGCAATGATTTAAAATGTAATGCAGGATAAAGGTAGGGGTCACTTAAATTTACTACAGTCAAAACTTGTTTTATTCCACTTCGTTTTATTGTACTTGGCAGATACTGGGTTTTTTACATATTGAAGGTTTGCAGCAACCCTGCATCAAGAAAGTGTATAGATACCATTTTTCCAACAGCATTTGTTCACTTCATGCCTCAGTGTCACATGTTGGTAATTCTTACAATATTTCAAACCACCCTTGCAATCCAGGAATAAATCACACTTGGTCATAGTAAATGATCCTTTTAATGTGCTGTTGGATTCAATTTGTCAGTATTTTGTTAGAATTTTTGCATCCATGTTCACCAGGATTTTGGTCTGTAAACCTCTTTTTTATTGGGGGTCTTTGTCTGGTTTTAGGATCAAGGTAATGTTGGCCTCATAATGAGTTTGAAAGTTTTCCTTCCATTTCTATTTCTTGGGAACAGTTTGAGAATAGATATTAACTCTTCTTTAATGTTTAGTAGAATTATCCTGGGAAACTATATGGTGGTGGGCTTGTGTTTGTAGCGAGATTTTTTTATTCTGAGTCAATATCGTTGCTGGTTATTGGTCTATTCAAGTTTTCTATTTCTTCCTATTTCAGTTTTGGTGGATTATACGTTTCTAGGAGTTTATGCATTTCTGTACTCTGAAAACTGTAGAACACTTATGAAAGAAGTTAAGGATGACACAAAGAAATGGAAAAAAAATTCCATGCTCATGAGTTGGAAGAACGAGTTTTGTTAAAATGCCTCTAATACCCAAAACAGTCTACACACCTAATTCAATCCCTATCAAAATACCATAGGCATTTTTTAAAAGATCTTATTTGTTTATTTGACAGATCACAAGTAGGCGGAGAGGCAGGCAGAGAGAGGAAGGGAAGCAGGCTCCCTGCCGAGCAGAGAGCCCAATGAGGGGCTTGATCCCAGGACCCTGGGATCATGACCCGAGCCGAAGGCAGAGGCTTTAACCCACTGAGCCACCCAGGCACCCCTACCACAGGCATTTTTACAGAGCTAGAACAAACAATCCTAAAATTTGTATGGAACTGTAAAAGACTCCAAGTAGCCAAAGCAATCTTGAAAGAAAAGTAAACCTGGAGGCATCATAATTTTGGACTTCAAGTTATATTACAAAGCTATAGTGGTAAAGACAATATAGCACTGGCACAAAAACACATAGATCAATGGAACTGAATAGAAAATCAGAAGTAGACCCACAGCTACATGTCTACCTAATCTTTAAGAAAGCAGGAAAGAATATCCAGTGGAAAAAAAGACAGTCTCTTCAACAAGTGGTGTTGGAAAAACTGGACAGCAATGTGCAGAATAATGAAACTGGACCTCTTACTTATACCACACACAAACATAGATTCAAAATTGATGAAATATCTAGATGTGAGACAGGTAACCACTAAAATCCTAGAGTACACAGGTAGCAACCTCTTTGACATCAGCTGTAGCAAATTCTTACTAGCTACATCTTTTCAGGCAAGGGAAACAAAAACAAAAATGAACAATTGAGATTTCATCAAGATAAAAAGCTCCTACATGTGAAGGAAACAATCAATAAAACTAGAAGGCAACCTATTGAATGGGAGAAGATATTTGCCAGTGACATATCTGACAAAGGGTTGGTATCCAAATTCTATAAAGAATTTATCAAACTCAACACCCAAAAACTAATAACCCAGTTTAAAAATGGGCACAAGACATGAATAGACATTTTCCAGAGGAGACATACAGATGGTTAACAGATGCACAAAAAGGTGCTCAACATCACTTATTGTCAGGGAAATACAACTCAAAACTACAATGAGATATAGCCTCACACCTGCCAAAATGGTTAAACTCAACAACACAAGAAACAACAGATGTTGCCAAGGATGTTGAGAACGAGGAATCCTCTTATACTGTTGGTGGGAATGCAAACTGGTGGAGCCACTCTGGAAAATAGTATTGGAGGTTACTCAAAAAGTTAAAAATAGAACTACATTATGTTTCAGCATCTTCGCTCTGTGGTATTTACACAAAGGATACAGAAATATTGATTCAAAGGAACATGCACCCCAATGTTTATAACATCATTATCAACAATAGCCAAATTTTGGAAAGAGCCCAGATATCCATCAACTGATGAATGAATAAAAAATAAAGAAATGGTGGGGCACCTGGGTGGCTCAGTGGGGTAAAGCCTCTGCTTTCGGCTCGGGTCATGATCCCAGGGTCCTGGGATCGAGCCCCGCATCGGGCTTTCTGCTTGGCAGGGAGCCTGCTTCCCTTCCTCTCTCTCTGCTTGCCTCTCTGCCTACTTGTGATCTCTGTCTGTCAAATAAATAAATGAAATAAAAAGATTCTTCTAAAAAAATAAAGAAATGGTAAATATATATAAATATATATATACACACACATACACAATGTATACACACACCCTTACACACACAATGGAATATTACTCGACCATCAAAAAGATTGAAATCTTGCAATTTGCAACAATGTGGATGGAGCAAGAGTATATTTTGATAAGTGAAATAAGTCAGTTCTGTCATAGAAAGACAGATACCATATGATTTCACTTAAGTGTGGAATTTAAGAACCAAAACAGATGAACATAACAGAAAAAAAAAAAAAAAAGGAGAGAGAGACAAACCATAAAACAGACTCTTAACTATAGAGAATGAACTGAAGGATGCTGGAGAGGAGTTGGGTGAGAGAGGGCTAAATGGTAATGGAGATTAAGGATGGAAATTGTAATGAGCACTAGGTGTTATATGTAAGTGATGAATCACTAAATTCTATTCCTAAAACTAATACTATACTAAATGTTAACTAATGGAATTTAAATAAAAACTTGAAATTTCAGAAGAAAGCAAATAGAGAACTGTGTATTTTGAGGTTGCTTCTAATAAGCACTGTGATGTCCTTTAAATATTTGATGTACATTATTTTGAGTAAACTTAAGTATTCATTACAGACAAAAGTTTCAATAAAGAATAAACATCACACAACATAGTAGAACCAAAAAAATAGATTCTAGATTATGATTTTCCACAGAAAAGATAGTACTTATCTTTTTCCTATAAAAAAGAGATACTTAAGTATATGCACGCAAATACATTCTTTCACCATAAATGTATTTTTAAAATATTTATTTCAATGTATCTGAAAGTTTTTATTTAATGACTATTTTAATTCACATGAACATATATAGTGTCTAACATGAGGTAATAAAGGATATGGGACTAGAAGTTTTATCCTTACAAATCTTAACATTCATGTGTACATACTGGACAATAGAAGCATAGTGAATTTGAATAATTCATTCTGGTCACAGATTTACTGATTAGCAAACTAATTATTAGGAAATCAGTTCTGATTCTAGAGATATTTTATTTACACATTACAATATGTTGGCAGGGAAGCTAAAATGTGCCGCTGTAATTTTTTCCACTTATTAATTTATGTTCTTTTGCTAATTTAACTTAGTAAACAAATAATTCTGTGACTGTATGTGAAAATGCACTCGTATAATTTGAGTCAGCTTTTAATGCTCTAAATTCAATTTTTGGGTGACCTTGTCGACTATAGGGCCTTATTCTGACACATATATTTTCTTGTATCCAATCCCCTATTATTTGACTTATTTCTTATATTTCATACTGTAGTTAACAGCATCACAAAGCCAAAGCCTTTACAGTTATATCTGAAATACCACCTTGTGTTAGTTCAATCCTAGAATTGTTCCTAAGATTGGCCTTTCAACCTTAATCTTAAATACTCTGTTCAAGTATCCATTATGTTCGTGTGAAGAAGGCAAACATGTCTTAATTAACCTAAATACTATTAGTCAAATTCAACATCAAGTTTAACAGCTATAGCAGTGTTCTCAAGCCTTTTATGAACATGGGCTTACCAATGTATTTAAGTATAGACCTTCATAAATGACTATCTCTTTATGGTTTCTATACAGGAAAAACACAAAATAGGAAATGATAGAAGTTAAAACGTACACGTAAAATAATATTTTAAACATCTTATTTTCTTTTGTTCTGTGGCAAAAATATAATTTAACATGTCTAGCATTCTTTTTTCATATTTCTGGAGTAATACTTTGTGATATAGTGATTTAAGTAAATGTGCCTAGATGTAGATTTCTAATGCTTGATTTTAATGGTTACATGGAAGAAAATGATACCATAACAAAATTTGTTGATCTAAAAGGAAAAAGTACATCTTGACTGTATGAACTAAATTATATTTCATTTTCAATTACAATGTACATTTTTTAAAAATTCAGCACACATTTTTTTATCTTCACTGATATCAATCAGTTGTTTTTAAAGCCTAATCAGTGCATATTATATTTTAATAATTTTGATTACATTTTCAAATTCCACTGCAATTCTTCATATGGAAAATTACTTAGAAGGTTAGAATATTTCTTTCTGAAGTTTTATAAAGTGTCTTAAGAGTTTTGTAAGTGAGATATTTATGCTATTTGGTAGCAAAATTACACTGGGTGATTAACAGAGATACTAAAGAATTAAGGTAAAGGATACAAGTAACTTCACTTTAGATAATGCAAAAATCACAGCTGCCATAAGATGAACACCAGACATGAGCATCCCCCACCTTAAGTACATATTTTGCTGGCATTTCAGTGCTCATGGTACTCTGGAAAGAGAAGAAGACCCTGTGATCTTTGCTCAGTCTCCTTCCACCTTCTATAGAGAGCCACCCTCTGCAAATTCCTACAATCTACACACATCCTGGCCAGTATGAAGTATGAATCAAAGTAGATTCCATGTCAGTTTTTAGTAGATTGAGGCTTTAGTCTCTTCTAGATGGCAAAAACATTCCCAAATAACTGCTTCCAAATTTATGTTTGAAAACTTTATTTTAGAAGCAGTTATTTGGGGTGCTTGGGTGACTCAGTGGGTTGGGCCACTGCCTTTGGCTTGGGTCATGATCTCAGGGTCCTGGGATCAAGCCCTGCATTGGGCTCTCTGCTCAGCAGGGAGCCTGCTTCCCCCCCTCTCTCTGCCTGCCTCTCTGTCTACTTGTGATCTCTCTCTGTCAAATAAATGAATACAATCTTAAAAAAAAAAGGGGGGGCGCCTGGGTGGCTCAGTGGGTTGAAGCCTCTGCCTTTGGCTCATGTCATGATCCCAGGGTCCTCGGATCAAGCCCCGAGTTGGGTTCACTGCTCAATGGGGAGCCTGCTTCCCTTCCTCTCTCTCAGCCTGCCTCTCTGCCTACCTGTGATCTCTGTCAAATAAATAAATAAAATCTTATTAAAAAAACTTAAAAAAAAAAAAGAAGCAATTATTTGGACAAGTTTAAGTGCATGTATTTTCTGTTTAATGATGTAGTTCTAACATCTCTTTATTCTAGCAAATTTGAACAGATTTTAGAATATATCTTTTAATTAAATTTGTAACCAGCATGTAAGCTTGTCAATTCTGAATGAACTATGATCATCTCCCATAGCTCTTTGTGAAAACTTTCTACATGGTGAGATTATGGACAATTCAGAATATGCTCTGATATGTAACAGTCTCTCTAAGGTTGTACTCCAGAGTATTTTTTATTAAAATTTACATCAAAATAACTATTCTTCCAATAATAGCACATAAATAATATGTATAATGTACAATGTATAAATAATATGTAAAATATGTATATATAATATATATAAATATATAAAAATATATATTTAAATATATATAAATATATACATGTACAAATATATATACATATATAAATATAAATATATATAAATAATATGTATAATAATATGTATTCTATTATATAAAATATTTTTAACTAAAATGTAATTTAAAGTATTTTTAAAAGTGTAATCTTATGTTAGATCTATAGGGAAAAATGGGAGAGCTTTTCTTTTTCTATGCTTTAGAACAAATTCTAAATACATTGGAGTTGAATAGTCTAAATTTTCACTAAGATACATAAGCAACTGCAACATTTCAAATTTCAAGTACTCAAAAATTCTTTCATTTTTTTCATTCTTTTTTACTTTTTTCGAAGATTTTATTTATTTATTTTGAGAGAGAGAGAGAGCATAAGAGACAGAGAGAGAGAGCAGGAATGGGGGTGCAGAGGGAGAAGGAGAAGCACACTCCCTGCTGAGCAGGGTGTCCAATGGGGGACTCGATTCCAGGACTCTGAGATGATAACCTAAACAGTAGGCAGACGCTTAATGGGCTGAGCTACCCAGGCACACCAAAAAATTATTTCTTAAATAAACCAAGAGAAGCATACATACTTCCAGAAGATGAATAAATAAACTACAACAAATAACTGGATTCCTCAGATTATTCTTGGTTTTGGAGTGATTTAAAATAAATGAAGGGTTTATTGCTTTTATGTCATCATTTTAAGCCCAGAAAATTCTTCAATTTCACTATATATCTTATCTTATGCTCTCTAACTTCTAACTTGTCTGCTATTTATTTTAAATTGTCATTTAATTTTCTGAGTGTGTTTGGCTGCTATATTTAACTGCCATTTTGTTCTGCACCACTCTTTTTTTTTTTTTTAAGGTTTTATTTATTTATTTGACAGAGAGAGAGATCACAAGTAGGCAGAGAGGAAGGCAGAGATAGAGCGGGGGGCGGGGGGGGGGGAAGCAGGCCCCCTGCTGAGAAGAGAGTCTGATGCAGGGCTCCAACCCAGGACCCAGAGATCATGACCTGAGCTGAAGGCAGAGGCCTAACTCACTGAGCCACCCAGGTGCCCCCTGCGCCACTCTTCTTAAGTGACTTTTTATAAGATGCCTTTACTGGAAAAAAAAATGTGGAATTCTATTAATTTTCATTTATTTTATTTTATTTTTAACACTTTTTTAAAAAATCAAGTATAATTAACATATACTGTTCTATTAGCTTCAGTTGTATGATTCAGCAATTCTATACACTTCTCAGTGCTCATCAAGATAGATTCTTAATCCCCTTTATCTCTTTCTAATTTAAATATCCTAGTTAAGGGGCACCTGGGTGGCTCAGTTGGTTAATGGACTGCCTTAGGCTCAGGTCATGATCCTAGTGTACTGGGATCGAGCCCTGCATCAGGCTCCCTCCTCAGTGAGAAGCCTGCTTCTCTCTCTCACTCTGCTGTTCTGCCTACTTGTGCTCTCTCTCACTCTCTCTGTCAAATAAATACATAAAATCTTAAATATATAAATAAATAAAAAATATCCTAGTTGAATACAACAACAAAAATATCCTAGTTAACATTCACAGATTTTCAACTACTAGAGATGATATATTTTTTCATCTTTTGTAAATGGTTTTGCAGGCTAATGTAATTGTTTCTAATTTTAGTTTTATACTTATACTTTAACTAATTTTAGTTTTATACTTATACTTCAGCTGGGCCTGGACATGAAATTGACATGAGACAAATTAACAAGAGAAAAATGTATAAGTTTATTTAATACAAGTTTTATGTGACACTGGAGACTTCATAAGGAATGAAGACTAAGAAATGGCAAAAGCTAAATGTTTTTATACTAGATTGAACAATAAGATATAATTGTGGCAAAGTAACAAAACTATGAACAGAGGCCAAAGGAAGATAGATAACAATGTTTTTATCAAGGTCTCTTTGTACAGACTTCTCTCTTTTTTTCTGGTATAGAGAAGTCATCTCTTACATGGGAGTTTTTGTCTCCTGTTTTCGAAAAGAAAAAGGGAGTTAGAATACTCTTGTATCTGCTACTTTTCAAGTGCCTTCAGCTCATAGTAATCCTTATATCAGAGTAACATATTTGGGGTAGAATATAATGTCCTCCTTCAATGTCAGTTTTAGTTATTTCAAAAAGGATATATAATACTTTTTAAATTATTTAATGCATATTTATTTTTTCAAACTCATTTTAAATATTATATTTACATGAAAGCCTTCCATTAACCTGTAATTTATTCCGAATTGATCTCTACTATGCTTCTGGATATTGTTCCTACTTTAGACAAGCATTAATCCACTGATTTGATTTTGTTGAATTCTATGACTAAAATTTCTTATTAGATTATAAGATTCTTTGAGACATAAGTTTTGCCTATAATCAACTCCAACTTTTAGTATTCACTTCTTTTTTCCTTTAGAAGGCTTTCAACAAATATTTACTAAGAACATTTCTGGTAGTTTTTCCCACATTTATTGATCTGATGACAATCTTTCTGCGGGGTTGGATGTTAACCTAGAATCCTTAGATGAAGAATAAACATGAGAACCTTAAGAAAGTCTATGAAATAATTTGGGGAAAATAAAATCTGCATCTGGTAACAATGTCTCTTCTCATCTCTGGGGAAAAGAAATCTCATGACTCTAAAATATTATGAGAGTTCAGTTTATATTTTTAAAGGTCTTATTGTTTGTGGAAATTCCTTTTGAAAGACTACTTGTTGAGGACCTGCAACATACACACATGCAATAAAAGAAATGTGGTATTATCATTGGGTTCTACTGTGGTTGCATAAATGGATCTATATCCTGCATTAAGAGTTCTTTGGAAATCATATATTACATAAATGGAAAAAATGCAATTAATTATGTATAAAAGATATCATATGTTCTGTTATAGTACATGTTCCTAAAATAATAATTCATATGTAATTTGTAAATATGCTAATTATTTAATATAATTTGGAAGTCTCATTGAAATATGCACATTACCTTGTTGCATCACCAAGAAACCTAGCAGCTGAATACTAAGTTTACTAACATAAGCAAGGGGAAACAATACAGAGTAGCATTCTCAGTCACCCCATGATGTTTCTTTTGGATTAGCTTGACCTCATGCTCTGGCTTGGAAGAGTTTATTCTCAGTTTTCTGTGATAATTGTGGGGAAGAATCAAATACAGGACAAAGAACCAGAGCTCTCCATCTCTGGTGCCATATCAATTCACACAGAGCTTTTAACTGTATCTTCACCTATAACTTCTGGATACATTTTCATTCTGCCTTTGTTTATAAAACTCAGATGTCTCTTGCCTTTGTTATATCCCATCAAATAGCTGTCACCTATTTCTTTTGAAAAAGCCAAATATTAGCTATAATATTTCTTAATGTGTTAGACATTTTAAAGTGTTAGATTTTATTTGTGTAGTTATTTTCATGTACATGTATTTTGGTTACAAAGTATGATTAAGCCCATTCCTATTTTTATTCACAAATATATTTTGGCTGGACATTATTTTCCACAAATACATGCATGGTGTTCAAGTAGAAACTTCTCTCTTTTTTTTTTTTTTTTAATTTTTATTTATTTATTTGTCAGAGAGAGAGAGAGCAGAAGCATGAAGAGCTGCAGGCAGAACAGGCAGAGCAGGCAGAGGGAGAAGCAGGCTCCCCGCTGAGTAAGGAGCCTGATGTGGGACTCCATCCCAGGACCCTGGGATCATGACCTGAGCCGGAGGCAGATACTTAACCAACTACGCCACCCAGGTGTCCCGAAACTTCTCTCTTTATACAATTTTAATATGTTTGATTTGAAAGCTGTGGAATACATTTCACAAAGCAAATTTTACAAAAAAAAATTATAATAGCTTCAAATTTTAAAAAAAGGGATTTTACATACCCACATTAATCTCTAGCTCATTTTTTTTCCAGCATAACAAATTATGGCCCCCAAATCTACCAAATATGCATAAGCTCACTTAATAAACAACACGGGTCTGCTACTGTACAATACCCTAACCACAGGACCATGACACAGGAAATTTTAGAATAACAGGATAAAACTAACAGGAAATTTGTTTTAATAGTTATAGAGCATTTATCCATCCTATTTTATACATCACGGAGGTAAAATAAAATTTTACATGATTTAAGCATTATTAGATATTTTATTTTATGACAATTCCATGTCATGGGATAGAGGTTTTAAAAAGATATGTAAAAGGTGAATACAGAACATGGAAACAAAATCAAGAGACCTTTAAAAAACAATTAGATTTTCAAATATATGCCAAATACATGCAGTAAACATGAATATGAAAGTTATAAGTAATAAAAGTAAAGAGAAAAAATGATTTCTTTTCAGCAAAGCTTTTAAAAGAATAAAGCAAAATAGTTTCAATGAAAACCCAGCAGCTCATAAAATCGTTTGCCATTGCAACGATTAATTTCTAGTTTATAATGTGTTTTATTTTCACACTTTTGCAGTAATACATTCATTTCATGCCCAATTTATACCAGAGTTAGCCACAGAATTCCTTATAAAGACAAAGCAGAATTGTATTCAATCTTATCTTTTGAGCTATATCAGCATGACATTCTGTAAAACTGGAAGATACTAATGCAATGTACCAATAAAATGTGGGCAAGATCTATTTTAGATCTCTAATGGAAGAAAGGGTTGTTGTTTTAATAGCAATCATAGTTTTGATTTATTCAGCACATATAAATCTATATTATCTGAGTCAGTATGAATCAATTCTCAAAATTTAGGGAGGCATTAGTTTTTGTGTCTGTGTGTATCATTAAATTAACTAAAAAGGAGAATGAGGGTGTATGCTTCAGTTACAATGGGGAGTAAGCTTCATCTTCTTTTTTAGTATATTCCATCACATGGCAACTTTTAAGGTTGGTGGGAATTGAAAACAATATAATGGAACAAAATTGGATTTTGGAGTGGATTGTAGTAACTATAATAGGGAAAAAATCCCTCTTTGAAAATAAAGGCTGCAAATGACAATAATGATGTGAAATATGGTCTAGTGTGAGAGCCTTGATTAATTAACAAAAAAGTACATAAACCTATTTAGAATGAAAGGCTAAAAAACAAAAAGCCCGTATTCTCTAGAAGCTCTTTCTTGATGTTCTTCTTCTCTTAAAGATTCTATGCTTGGGGGCACATGGGTGGCTCAGTGGGTTAAAGCCTCTGCCTTTGGCTCAGGTCATGATCCCAGGGTCCTGGGATTGAGCCCTGCATCAGACTCTCTGCTCAGCAGGGAGCCTGCTTCCCCCTCTCTCTCTGCCTGCCTCTGCCTACTTGTAATCTCTGTCAAATAAATAAATAAATAATCTTTTTAAAAAATTACATAATTTTAAATGCCAAGATCAATCATTTCATTTGAAAAATGTGTACTTTTTTTCCCAATGAGTTTTGGTGAATATTGGTCACATAAATGATTCATGAGTATTAACTTGTTTGCTAAGAGTTCAGTACAGATAAGTACTATGGCAACTGAGCATACTTAGGCAAAAAAAAAAAAAACCCAAAACAAAATACCTTATAGTTCACACTGTTCACAAAAGTTAATTGAAAATGGATCATGGATTTAAATGTAAAATATAAATATACCCGAGTATATTGGCAAACCAAATATCAGAGAAAAGTACTGTTACTAGAATATCTAAAGTACTCCTAAAATTCAGTAATAAAAGCAAGCAAGCAACCCAATTAGAAAATAGGCAAAAGGTAATCAATGGGTTTTTTCCAATAGAAGATCAGATGGAAAATAAAAGATATTTTACATCATTAGCTATTAGGAAAATGTAAATTAAAACCATAGTAAGATATCACAGAAAATCTACTGAAACAACTGAAATTGAAGAAAAATAATAATTATAATACTAAGTGCTGGCAAAGATCTGAAGAACCTGGATAATTCATATGTTGGTAATGGGAATGGATAAAAGTACAGCCATTCTGTAAAATGCTTAATAGTTTCTTATTAAACTAAATGTGCGCTTATCATAAGACCAAGCAGTTATACTCTTGGATATTTCTCTCAGAGAAGTGAAAACTTAAATTCACACAGAAACTCGCACATCAATGAAACCTACACCTAGATCAATAAAGAGAATATTACCACATCTACAGGAACCTTATCTGTAACTCCATTCTCAGACAGTAGAATATCTCTTTTTATTATTATTATTATTATTTGCTGATTATAAGTTTAGTTATTTGATCAATCCCACTGTGTGTAAACAATGTCCTATCACTTCTCTTGCCCTCCTTCTATTTTGGGGTT
This sequence comes from Martes martes, assembly GCF_963455335.1. NCBI lineage: Eukaryota > Metazoa > Chordata > Mammalia > Carnivora > Mustelidae > Martes > Martes martes. The sequence goes on from NW_027666629.1 coordinate 19,007, forward strand.
CTAAATATCTACGTACAGGTTCTGAAACCAATGCTGGCCTGCCCCTATCACATCCATTCCTACTCTTTGTGGATCCCCTCATTATGTGCCCCTCCCCACTGATAATCCAACATCTCACAGTGGACAGACACAGATGCCTCCATTTTCTTTTTACATAACTTCTAATTTTTCTGAAAGTAAAATATTTCTATTTTCTGAAACTATGAGTATAAATGCAAGTAAGAGTAAACTCTGAGACTGGACCTAGAGCCTCAGAATAGAAAGAAAAAAAATATACTGAATTCAAAGACAAATACAGTATTATTTCACTCATCTGTGGAATTTAAGAAACAGAACAAATGAGCAAACAAAGAAAAAGGAAAACAAACAGACTTAAATAGAGAGAACCAGGGTGTGTGCGTGGCTCAGTCTGTTAAGTGACAGACTCTTGGTTTTTGGCTCAGGTCATGATCTCAAGGTAGTGAGATTAGGCTCCATGCTCAGTGGGGAGTAAGCTTGAAGATTCTCTCCCTCTGCCCCTCCCCTCCGCCCTCATGCTCTCTTTTGTTCAGTTAAATAAATAAATAAATAAATAAATAAATCTTTAAAAAAGAATAAATAAAGAGAACAAAGTGGTGGTTGCCAGAGAGGAAGTGGAGGTGGGTGATGGGTGAACTGGATGAAGAGGATGAAGAGTACACTTATCTTAAAGACCCCTGAGTAATGTACAGAATTATTGAATCATATTGTATACCTGAAACTATATGTTAATTATACTTCAATTAAAAAATAAAAGAAAACATATAGCGGATCCAAACCAGAGCTTCTTTCTCAAATTATGCTGGTGTCCTGTTACTAAGTAGAGAATAAAACGCCACCAGGACTGCAGCCCATCAAGAGCACCTCAGACTCTTCTAAAATCTCTAAGTTTATGCTAATTTATCTGTCTTAGCTAATGCTTTGAAAAATCATACTTCCAGTTACCATTACCATCTTTTCTATACTCATGCTTTCCTAACCATGGTTATGTTTTTGTTTTTTGTGTGTGGAATTTTTGTTTGTTTGTTTGTTTTGTTTTGCTTTGATTTGTTTTGCTTTTTCCTAACCCAGCTCCCCATGATCTTCACTTTGCTCATTCATTTCACCACACATTTTGGACCCTCTCTCCCTTGATAAACAAACTCTCATCCTCTATTTCTTCCTCTACCTTCCCTTCATCTCATTGTGCTAATGGCAATTAAGTTATTCCTCTCCTGCACCCTCACCCAAAGGCTATTTTTCCCACATGTCCTTTTATTTATTTATTTATTTATTTATTTATTTTTAAAGATTTTATTTATCAGATAGAGATCACAAGTAGGCAGAGGGGCAGGCAGAGAGAGAGAGAGGAAGGGAAGCAGGCTCCCTGACGAGCAGAGAGCCCGATGAGGGGCTCAATCCCAGGACCCTGAGATAATGACCTGAGCCAAAGGCAGAGGCTTTAACCCACTGAGCCACCCAGGCGCCCTCCACATGTCCTTTTATATATAAGTTAAAAGTCGCAGTTGCAGATCTGCTTGACGTCCAATGCTGCCTTTACATTGAGTCTCACCCATCTTTCGTAAAATAGCCTTGTTTCTTTAAGACTCATATCTTAGGCTCCAGCACCTTTCTTTACCTTCCTACTATGGTCAAGTAAACTGCACTCATGTTTGCAGAATTTGGAAATCATATTATCTCTTTCTACTTAAATACTTGCCATCATTTTGGCTGACTTCAGATTCTATGTGGGATTTCTAATAACACACAGCCACATAGTGACTATTAGCGTCATATTCACTGATGTCACTCCAAGTCCGTTCTCATTGCTGCAGCTGTACTTATTTTAATTATACAAGCCTCTATATCAACTCTGTGCAATATATTTTTATTATCACATCCCACCTTTCTTACTCCTACTGTATATCTTACCTGGCCTATAGATAATTTCACATTCCACCTTTCTTACTCCTACTATATATCTTACCTGGCCTATAGATAATTCCAGTTCTTGATTGGACATCTTAGTTTATTATGTTTTTAATTTAATTTTAATTTTAATTTACTTTATTTGTTTTCTTGCTTATACCTTATTTCCCACCCTCTATTTATTTACTTTTTCTTTATTTGTTTTCTGGTTTTCAGCTAGGCTACATTTTCCTCAGCGCCTATCTACTTAATTCATCTTAAAGGAGTTTTTTGATTACAACACTTTAAACTCTCTCAATGTTACAAGGTCTTGATTGTGATAAAGGATTTGTTAATGTTGTATGAACTGCTCCATATGGAAAAGTGCTACTTCTTTCACTATTTTTGTCTTATGTCATTATTATCTTCATCTATGTTTAATTAGGTATTACTAAGTTTGGAGGTACTCCAGGGTTTATATTAGCTTAGCCTTATGAAAATTCTGTATTATTTGCATACATTTTTATTGCAATTTGAAAGCCAAAGAATCCAATTTTTTAGTGTAAAAGTTTAGTGAGGAACTTAAACTTGATTAGATTAATTGATTTGCTCAAGGTCACATATTCAGGAATCTGGGCCTTATGAATTTGATAATCGCATGGTAGTTATTTAGGAGAATGCCATTTTCCTTAGGTGAAGAGATGCTAATGGCTTGTAAAAAAAGATGAAGTTTATACGGGTATTCTGACCATTTTTGATGTTCCTGTGTACATTTCATATTATTTAAAAATAAAAACCAGAGAAGTAATTGCTCTTGATCTCCTCTTTTCTCCATTAGTCAGATATAAGAAGTTTGTCCATATTCAATATTTTACCACTTACTTACTTTTCCTTGTACTTATTTCTCATCACTGTTATAATATAGATTCCAACCCTAGGGACCCACTAAAATTTAGCAATCATTTCCTTATTTACATAGATTGTTTTGATTTTTATCCAATCAGCAGGTTAATTATAAGAGATTGAATGAGAAGTGGTAAAATTGCAGGGTTTTGTTTTTGTTTTTTTGTTTTGTTTTTTTTTAACTTTAGCCACAAGGAAAGCATGTTTATTTAATTATTTAATGGTATGATATAGTTGAAGAAATCTGTATTAGTCAGGATTCTGCAGAGAAACAGAACCTATAGGATGTGTGTGTGTGTGTGTGTGTGTGTGTGTGTGTGTATGTATGTATGTCTTTCTATTTACTTACCTATCTGCCTGTTTATCCATTGAGGGAGAAAGACTCTCACAAGCTGGAGAGCAAGGGAAGAGTTGATGGGTGGTCTCAAGTCCAAAGGCAGTCTAGAGAGAGAATTTCTTCTTCTTTAGGACACTACAGTCTTTTTCTCTTAAGGCATTAAGCTTAAGGATGAGGATAAAGTCTGTCCACATTATGGGGGTTCATTTGCTTTATTTAAAGTCTACTGATTGAAATATTGCCACTTGTCTGAAAAAATTACCTTCACAGGAACATATAGACTCATGTTTGAACAAACATCTGGACATGTTAACCTAGCCAACTTGACACATAGAATTAACCATCATATTAATTTCTATATCCTTTTTCATGTGAAAATTATTTTATTTTAGATAGGTTTGAAGGGGTGAGAGTGAATTCAATATGTATTTATACTATTATCTTATCCAGACTCCTGACATTTTTTTGTTGTTTTTGTTCATTCCCTCAATCCCTTCCCTCTGGTAACCATCAGTTTGTTCTCTGTATCCATAGGTCTGATTCTGCTTTTTGCTTGTTTGTTAGACTTCTGGCATTTCTTTTCTGAATACTATAATTAACAACATTGAATAAGCAAACTGATATTTTCCTTACTTGACTAAATTTGTAAGGATTTCCTTATTTCCAGGATTACCAGTATATACAATTTTATGTCAGAGTTCAATGAATGGAAAATTAGCGACTTATTTGTCTGGTAGGAAAAAATATATGTATTATATGGTATCAAGTAATACTGAAGATAAATCAAGTGGAATAACTTCTTTTTCATTTGATTTCCATTTATGAAATGAAGAATACTTTATTTGTTTTTTTTTCTTTTTTTAATAAATGCATCATTCCTATGTTAGTTTGGGCTGCTATAACAAAGTACCATAGATTGGGTGTCTCATAAAAAAATATTTTTCTTGGTTTCAGAATCTGTGAAATCGATAATCAAGACACTTGAGTGATTGGGCCCTGGTGACATTCCTCTTCCAGGTTACAGACTGCCATCTCCTCCTTCTATCCTCACATGGCAGAAAGAAGGCTAGAGAACACTCCAGAAGGTGTCTTTCTTAATGGTAATAATCCCATTCATGAAGGTTCCATACTCATGACAAAATAACCTTCCAAAGACATTGCCTCATAAATACCATCACATTAAGGGTTAAGATTTCAACATTTAAATGGAGGGTGAGGGAGTTGGGGGATAAAAACATTCATTCCATAACAGACTCTATTGAATTTATAATAGGTTACCAGAAATAATGGTACATAAATAAATATTAAATTCATTCAAGTAATCATTGCATCTGTTTAATACATTTAAGTAGTTTAAATCATATTTTCATGGGGAGAAAAGCAAGAATCTAACCAGAGGAGTGACATATTCTAACAATATGTATGTAATAACTTGGAAGAAATTGAATAATTACAACTGGATTGAGATCATTTTTTAACTTAGCAATAAAAAAATGGAAAATATAGTAATAGTAAATAATGGACATAAGAAGTTCAAAATGTTTATGCTTTCTTTCTCTTTTTTCTTTTCTTTATTACTATAATTGAAGTATTTAAGTTCAAGTCCTGATGACATATGAGAGATTAATTGACTTTAGACTCTGCTCTTTATGAAATGTCACATGACAATGGGTACTAAAACTGTTAGTCCCAAGAGATGTTCCTATGCTAAAATATAGTTCTCTATGTTGCCATTCTTTGCAATACTTGAGCTGAGTATTTACAGTTTAAATAATTTGAATGTTGAGTATTAAGCAAAAATATACTGGCTTTTTCATGGGTATGAAATGTAGAATACATTATTAACTCTACTTCCATGACCAGAATTTAATACTGCTAGTTTTTATTTATAAGTTTTTTAAAAATGGCTTTTTTCCTAACCTTAGTCAATGTTTCTGAATGAGTTCAGCTAGGCAAATAGTGCCAGTATAACATGAAACTATTTGTGGGTAAGACTAGTATTTGCTTATGGAGAAAATATCATTTGAGGCCTTTACTGTGTGACACTGTTACCATAAATCTTGTCACTATTACTCTAGACAGCTAAAACTGATGAAATACTATATTAAAGTTGTTTGTCAAATCAACAAAAGCACCAGAGAAATGCTTCCAGTTGGGTTGCTCAGACAAGTAATTTGGATATAAACAGTTAGTGTTAGTTAATTAAAGGCCAATTCGTTCTTCAACATAAATTATATTTCTCTGCAGTTAACTCAGAAGCATGGTGCAAGAATTTTGAGACAATTTTCTTTGGACAGTAGGTTAACAGGATCTATTCAACTTCAGTGACTATTTTTAACTTAACAATGAATCAAAATTGTGCTTTCTATTTTAGTCAAATATTTAATTGCAATTTAATATTTTCATTGTGTGAGCTAATGGTATATGATATAGTATTTAAATTAATAATAATAATGACATTTGTATTGCTAAACATACATTATCCATTGATGAAATTCATAGATTTCACATATTAGGTATTTGTAAGAAAGAATAGGATTGCTATTTTCCTAAGAACATTTTTAAGTTAACATATTATTTTAGAAATAAATACTGGAAGTTTCTATTTCATAAGGGATTAAATGTTTATTGTCTACCACAGAAGTCTAGAGAGAAACCTTAAGTATACAAATCAATGTTAGAGCATTTAAATGTTGAAAACCATCTCATCTCTAGCATTATTTAGTTTTCTGAATATAATTACCTGTGGGCATTGATCTTGCAAATTTGATAGTAAGAATATTATAAAATAAATCCATAATTATTAAAAGTTGAGATTTGCTAAGACTAAGATGTGAAGTTCACTAGTCCAATATGATTATATCACTCCTTATTTATAAACTTTCATACAAACTACATACAAACTTATATCTGCTTCTGTTACAGAAACCTCATTTTTCCCCCTTTTATCACTAGACTATTGGTTAGTGTGTGATTAATCAATTTCTATAGCTTGAAAGAATAAGTGAAATCTCCCTGTCTTCTTCCAAACATAAGTACTTCAGAGTATTTCTTTGAGGTTTACATCACTGATGAACACATCCTAAAACCAGCTGTACAGCAGTGAAGTTTTAACTAGAATTCTTCAAAGTTTTACTATGTTATATATAGATTTATCTTAGCCAAGAGTCAATATCAGACTCTTTGATGTGTCCCTGGATATAAGCAAATAACAGTCCCAGTCCAGCAATCTCATACATCATTACTGAGGACAATGAGTGAGAGCTTGGGGACATCAGGAGCAAATTTTTCATTCTTAGTAAATAAAGTTTAACAATTAATTAGTATTATTGCCTATTTGAGGATCTCTTCATTCTAAAATTAAACTTAAAAAAATTTAACTTTTATTAAACTTCAAACACTTATTAATATTTAAATTTCATTTCTCATTGGAATTTCTTCTCTTTCTCTTTCTCCAATTTACTTTTTTTCTGATGAATATAAATAGTAATTAAAATTGGAGTCATACTTAAATGTGTTCTTCCCACTCTCCTTTATTCTGTCAAAATCCCAGAAATAGAAGTAAAAACAATGAATCATCAAAGTAATAATTAGTAAAAGCTTATTGTGCACACACTAAAAAGACAGTTTGCCCACCAGAAGCACTCAAACCAAGCAGGGAATGAGACTCAGAGGCACACTGTTATAAGGCAGTTTATATAGTGAGGAAACAATGACTATTCTTCAGAGCAGTTGGTTACTATATATATTTTTTAAATAAAAATACATATTTATATAAAACATGTATATTTTTTACTATATATATTAATATTTTAAATATTACTGCTCATAGACAATGCATCTGGTCACCTAAATACTCCAATGGAGATGTACAATGTGATTCATGTTTTTTTCATGCCTGCTAATACACTATCCATTTCACAGCCCATGGATCAAAGATTAATTTTGACTTTCAAGATTATAATTTAAGAAATATATTTTATAAGGCTATAGCTTCCATATGCAGTGATTCTTCTAATGGATGTGGGCAAAAGAAATTGAAAATCTTCTGGAAAGGATTCACCATTCTAGATGCTATTAAGAACAGTCATGATTTGTGTGAAAATGTCAAAATAGCAACACTAACAGGGAGTAGAAGTTGATTCCAACTCTCATGGGTGACTTTTTATTTTTATTTTTTTCCTTTTTTTAATAGAAAGAGAGAGTGTGGGGGGAGGGGCACAGTGAGAGGAAGAGAATCCTTAAGTAGACTCTCTGCCAAGCACAGAGCCAGACATGGGGCTCTATCCCCGGATCCCATGATCATGACCTGAGCCAAAATTAAATGTTGGATGCTTAACCCACTGAACCACCCAGGAGCTCCTTTCATGGATGACTTTGAGTGGAGGAAGTAACAGCAGTTGTCCTAGGAATAGCAGAACTAAAATTAGAAGTGGGGCCTAATGATGTAACTGAATTTCTGCAATATCTAGTAAAAGTTCAATGGATAAGGAGATGCTTAAGAATAAGCGATGAAAATGGCTTCCTGAGATGGAATCTATTCCTAGTGAAGATACTGTGAAAATTACTGCAATGAGGACAAAGAATTTAGAATATTACATTAAGTTAGTTGAGAAAGCAGAGGCAAGATTTAAAAGGATTGATTTTGATTTTGAAAGTTCTACTGTGGTTAAATGCTATCAAATAGCATCACGTGCTACAGAAAAATCACTCAAGAAAGAAAGAGCCAATCAATGTAATGAACTTCACTGTCTTATTATAAGAAATTGCCACAGGTACCCCACCCTTCAGCAAACAGCACCCTGATCAGTCAGCAACCATAGACATTATGCCAAGAACTTCTACCAGCAAAAAGATAATAACTTATTGAAAGCTCAGATGGTGGTTAGCACTTTTTAGCAATAAAGTATTTTTAAAGTATGCAAATTTTTATACCTACTATTAAATTGTACTTAATAGAGTACAATATAGTATAAAAATAACTTTGTATGCACTGGAAGTCAAAAAATATCATGGGACCTGCCTTGTCAGCATTCACTTTGTTGCAGTGGTATGGAACCAAAGACACAGTATCTCTGAGGTATGCCTGTATTAAATCCATTTTTGGCTTACTATATTTTCATGTTATGATGGGTTTATTGGGGTAGAATCCCATCCTAAGTTAAGGAAGATCTATGTGCCCTGGGGATGATCTAGCCTAATTAGTTCCCTACTTGACCTTAATTATTACAGTTTCTTAACCTGATTTTTTTTTCTTAACCTGATAGTACCCAGATTGATTCTTAGTATCACTAGAAGTCTTACATTAGGATATAAGCAATTCTCCCAGGTACACAATCAAAGCTAACAATTAACAAGCTATAGAAACTGATTAATTTTGTAAAATAATGCATATGAAGATAATTGAGTATTACCTGTATGAATCAATTTTATTGGTAAATAATCTAGTAATAATAATTTAATTATATAATATTATTTTTATAATTTTTACTTTAGAAATGATAATTTAGAACTATTAAACTTTTGTATAATACACTTTAACTGGGGCACCTGGGTGGCTCAGTGGGTTAAAGCCTCTGCCTTCAGCTCAGGTCATGATCTCAGGGTCCTGGGATTGAGCCCCGCATTGGGCTCTCTGCTCAGCAGGGAGCCTGCTTCCTCCTCTCTCTCTGACTGCCTCTCTGCCTACTTGTGATTTCTGTCTGTCAAATAAATAAATAAAATCTTAAAAAAATGCACTTTAACTGTATGCCTTATGAATAGAGATCAAGTGTTTGTATGAGATGGGAGAATGAACTGCATGCATATTCCTGAATTTCCATTTAGCTTTATATTTTAAAAATAATCGTGTAATAGAGTCCAATACAAATGTGATGTCAGCGCATATATTCTCCTAGTTTATGTCTTCATATTTCAATGAAAAAAATCAAATTTTGTTGGAATAATTCACAATTATTAGAAAATATAGAGATGATTAACTTGCTTCATCACTCTGAGCATCTGTAATTCACACTCCAAAGTCTATTAATTATTTATTTTTCTCTTCATGAAACCCTAAACTATAAAACTTCAGCCTTCATAATTGTACAGTGGTATCTTACCAAAAGCCATCTTGAATCCTTCCTTCTGTCTTACTCAAGTGAAGCATAAGATAAGTATACCCTGAGGAATATGGTCCAGAAACTGAGTCATCTCTAAGCACCTCAATAAAACATGACATTCCTTTTGATAGGTTCTGTAATAGTCATATGCATTTAAAATTTTGAATTTTCTTTTGTTATTAAATAGCTTCCTCATGAGAACCTATTTTATAAAAATATATTGATTGGGGCACCTGTGTGGCTCATTCAGTTGAGCTCCCAATTCTTAGTTTCAGCACAAGTCATGATCTCATGGATCAGTGAGGTTGAACCTCAGGCTTCATGCTTAACAGGGAGTCTACTTGAAGATTCTCTCCCTTGGCCCCTCCCCCCACTCATACGATCGCATATACACATGTTGTCTCTCTCTCTCTCAAACAAATAAATATATCTTTTTATATACATATATATGTGTATATATGTATATGTGTATATGTGTGTGTGTGTTTGTGTATATATATTATTTCTATATATTTTTATCTAGTGTGAGTGTGAGTCTAGCAAAAAACCTGCTGATATGGGTATCTAAATTTGTAAGACATTTGAGGAATAAGCCAGTTGTGAAATACCATCTTTTACAACTGTGCGTATATTCAACTGTGGCATTAATTTGTAATACACAATTGTAATTGTTAGCATTTGGAATGCAGATCTTGGAGTGCAGGATAAATAAAACAAATTAGTGATTATGATATGATGAATAAATTAATAATTCATCAGTATTAATTGCATTATAGTCATTTTCTGCAAAACTGTTAGACTATGATAAGAAAATACATATTTCTTAATGTTACTGTGGAGAAAATGTTCCTCGTGAGTCTATATACACATGTGATTGGCATTAGCAACTTCCAACTGCCTAAAATGGCACACAACTGTTGGGCAAATATAAAGCTCTAAGAATTTAAAAAACTGGTTTTCATCTTTCTATTAAACATAAATTGTTGAATCTGAATCTTTTCAAATTTTAGGACTATATGTTATAAATACATACTCATTTATGCTTTATATATAATATATAATATCATATGTAATAAACTTTTATATATGCATATATAGTTGCAAATTGCCCAGTTTTATCATATCTATAAGTAAGGGTGGTGATAATTTTACTCTTTTACATTTTGCTGAACAAAATTTGTATCTTTCCAAAAACTTGTTGAAGAGAAGGAAGACAATATATCAAATATATTTTTTTTACAAAAGTGGGTTAAAATTGCATGAATGTTAATTATAAGGGAATCCTTTTTTATAAAAGAATATGCTATTTATATAGCATGTCTATCTCTAACTCTATCATTTCCTATTTATACATAGGCACATGATAATCATTTATTTTATTTTGGGTTTTTTTGGAAGCATAACTAAAAAAATCTTTCTTACAAAGTCATTGTAGTATATTCAAAATTGGTCACCTCAAAGCTAACTTTCCAAGTTATTATGTATTATATGGACTATTACATAAAATTGTCATGAAAATAAAATATTAAAATAAACAAGAGTTCTTACTTTAATTTAACCAAAAACATAAAATTTTCCCCCAGTCTTAATCATTTTCTAAATATCATGGAAGCATTTCTGAAAACCCTTAGATGATAATAAGCAATGTGTTGGAAATTTGTTGTTCTTTAATCTGTGAGCAGTAACTCTTCAATTAAATCATATGTGTAAGAAAACAAAATTTTTATGCTTATTCATAAGAAATTCTCTGACATGTTTGATAAAATAGATCTTCATAGAAATAAGTCAGACTTACCTAATGTGTTTTGCTGACCATTATGTTTGTCTTAATGCTAATATCTTCATTATCAGTGAGAATGTAGCATATTACAACAAACAACATTCATAGAAGTTGACATTTGTGGAACACTGTTTCAAAATCTAATCTTCCCAAAACTCTCATGTGGGCACTATTATTCCCCATCTTATAGATAAAGAAACTGAGACTTAAAATAGTGACTGCACGTATTATAGTAGTTAAGACAGCAAACCCAGGAGCCCTGGGTGGCTCAGTCAGTTAAGTGTTTGCCTTTGGCTCACATCCTGATCCTAGGGTCCTGGAATCAAGCCCCACATCGGGCTCTCTGCTCAGTGGGGAGACTACTTCTCCCCTCCCTCTCCCAGCTACTCTCACTGCATGTGCTCTCGCTCTCTGTCAAATAAACAAACAAAATCTTGGGAAAAAAAAAAAAAAAAAAAGCAGACTCGGTAGCCAATTGCTTACATTCTAATTGCAGTTCTATCATCTACCAGTTAAAGAATGTAGATAAACATTTTAAATTCTAGGCCCTAGGTTTCCTTTTCACTAAAAGTTAATTGTTTATATTTTTATATCAACAAACACTATTAAATGTATGTCCTGACTCAGACACTAAGATGAATTAAAATGTACTATGTTTTAACTGGTTAATCATGATGCTGGGGTTATTCTATCAAGTAGGATAATGGAATTGTAATTTTCTTAAGATATTTTTTTTAACTTATTGATATGTAATATTTTTTTAAAACTCAAAAACTGTGAAAACTATATATATGTTCTTGGGTTCAAAATGGAAATTTAGAGAATTCTAAAGTTAAAGCATTAAGATTTGTTAGCTTTTAAATATTTTTTCTTCATTTGTTTAAGTGTAATTGACATGTAAAATTAAATTAGTTTTCAGGTGCCCATCATAGTTATTCACATTTGTATACATTGCAAAATAGTAACCACAGTAAGTCTATTTACCATCTGTCCCTTACAAAGTTAATATAATATTATTGACTGTATTCCCCATATTATACATTGCATCCCTATTACTTATTTATTTTATAATTATAAGTTTCTAGTTTTTAATTCCCTTTACTCATTTTGCCCTACTCCAGCCTCCTTCCCCTCTGGTAACAGAAAGCTGTTCTCTGTGTTAATTATTTTTTAATATAACATTTCTTATTCCATGAGGGAAGAAAATCCCCAAATAACAATATGTGTTGGACTGTTTCAATTAAAAAGATATATTAAACCGAATTTAGAGAAAAGATACCATTGTAAAAGAACATTACAAATGATTATTCTGCACTACATTCCCAAAAAAGTGTATTTTCTGCCCTGTGATTTCTTCAAACAACACGGTGTGATTTTCACCAAACCAAGAAAAATATTAAACAAAGTATATTTTTGAGTATTTCACTTTATTTTTATTTTATCACAAATTTGCTTGCAGAACAGAACATCCCAAGAATACACTTTTAAAAAGAAATTTATTCTCTGACTATGAAAGCTGTTAATTGGTGAAAATCCTGACCTTTATTTTTCATGTGCCTTTTGAAGTAGTTGAACTAACAAGTAGAAAATGCTTAAATTTAAAATGTTTAGTTTTCAGTTTTCTACTAAAACTATATGAAGTGATTACCTTGTTGGAGTTAATAATTCATTTTATTTATTTATTTATTTATTTGACAGACAGAGATCACAAGTAGGCAGAGAGGCAGGCAGAGAGAGAGAGGAAGAGAAGCAGGCTTCCCACCAAGCAGAGAGCCCGATGCAGGGCTCCATCCCAGGACCCTGGGATCATGACCTGAGCCAAAGGCAGAGGCTTTAACCCACTGAGCCACCCAGGCACCCCAAAGTTAGTAATTTTTATTAGTACTACTGAATCTGATTTTAAAAGAAACCTCTATTTTACTGAATATCTCAGTCTTTCTTGGTGACAATAGACCTCTATTAGAAATAATGCAGGATAGTCTAATTGTCTTAAAACCAAAATTAGAAATATTCTTGTTTAAGCAAGAAAAATACATATGTAGCAAAAATATAGAGTAGTATCCAGGGTTTGGAAAGTGGGGGATGTCTTCATGGTTTCCTAGCAAACAGGAATTCAATGACTCTATTTAAATTCAAGTGACACTAAACTTCAGGTCTTGAAATTTTAAGCATAAGAGAATTCAATTCCCTCAATTGTATAAAATTGTTTAAACTAAATGAAAGTCAGATGCAGGTGAATGATATGTCTTAAGTAAAGGAGGAAACAGTATAAGGTATAATTAATCTTTTCTAAAGTGATAGGGATGTGCAAAATTTCTAATTTCAATAGTTTCTTTCAGGTATTTCCTGTACTATTAATAGTTTTTGCTTCTTATATTTTGGTGTTCTGTTATTTGACATATAAATTAAACTATAAAACAAAGTATCAATATAATAGCTAGGAAAATTGATTTATTAGCAAAGTTTTCTTATTCACTGACATTTTTTGGATTCCACATACTGTCAAGAATATACACTATTAATAGGCATCAAAGATGCACAGTTTTATAACAAATTAAACCAATGACCTGCATTGTAAGAATTAGATTTTGACATAGGTGAAAGAAATATGCTAGATGATAATTCTAATTATATCTGAAATTCTATGAAGATTTACTGCATTTGCTAATAATTACTTGATTTGGCATGATAGGATATTTTCATGATTTTTGGGATTCAGTATGCATTAATTGTGTATTGGAAACTTTATACGGAGACTAACTAAAGTGACAGAGAATACCCTCTTTAACTAAGACAAGGATTTCTTTATGCCAAGGATATTGCAAATAAAGGCCTATCCTTTTGTTTGTTGAAATGATATATATGGGTATATAATCAAGAAATGATTACTCTGTGAAAGAAATGGATCACTTTCATGTCAAAATTTATTGTGGTTGAGAATGAAATATAATTTCTTAAGACATAATTATGTGTAATTGGTTCAAGTACTGAAATTCAACTTGTTCTCAATACTAAATCATTTTATTTTTATCTTAAGAAAGATAACTTAATGGTTTGGGGGCTTATTGGAACAAATATATCTAAATAATGCCACAGTTTATTAATGAAGTAACAATAAAAAGACAAAGCCTGAAGTAGGAAGCTGTTTGTCACTGCTTCTCTTTAGGGTGCCTGGTTAGCTCAGTTGGTAGAGCAAGTGACTCTTGACCTTGGGGTCTTGAGTTTAAGCCCCATGTTGGGTACAGAGTTTACTAAAAAAATAAAATAATATAAAATAAAATAAGACTTCATTTATATCTATATCCATCTATATCTATATCTATATATAGATATATATGTAGATGTAGATATTTGGGTTTCTTGTTTTTGTTTTGGTTTTGATTTGGTTTTAGAGAGAGAAAGCAGGGAGGGGCAGAGGGAAAGGGTGAATTTTAAGCATGGAGCCTGATGCAGAGCTAGATTTCACGACCCTCAGAAGAAATCAAGAATGAGTCACTTAACCAACGGAGCCACCCAGGTGCCCCCCAACATATATTTATTGATTGAGCTTCTAAAAACAATGCTGTAAGTAGTCTGCAGTTAGAAATCTATTTGTAATTTCTCAGTCAGTATTCAAACAACTATGTAAAATAATGATGGTCTTCAAATATTTGCTGCCATTTTCAATGATTTATAATTGTATGCTAACTTAAGAGAAAAATAATAAAAAAATAAAGGCAGCAATTGTGAAGTCCTACTGGTAACTCTTGTCTCTCTCCTTGATTCAGTCTACTACTAAGCTCTACTAAGGGATTACAAACATGATTTCTCTCTGACTGAAACCTATTATTAATTGTAAATAAGTTTTATTCTTCAACTTATTTAAAGTGTTATAAAATGTGTGGCTTATATGAAGCCACATATATCCATATTACATAAATGCACATTATGAACTCAGTGGGTGCCAAATACTACAGAATTATTTCATTATTTCATATTCACAGTATTATAGACAGGCTTTATGTTTTTCTCATCTAGGCATCCCTCATTATAATTAAAATTTTGCCACATAAAACTTCTATGCCATATATTGTTTTAAACAAATCTAGTTGAATTAAATATAAATCAAATAGTCAATGAAAGGAGGGATTGTTAAGAAATATCTGCTTAATAGTTTATGCAGAATATTAGAGTAGAACAAAAAGAAAAAAATGTGGTGGTATAGGCAATGTTGTATTATGCTGAAGGATATTAATGTTCTATTAGCTTTGACAAAGTTGTTAAATTTATAAATTACCACCAAGTTTAACTAGAAAGACAAGCCAGGGAATTATTTGCTGAAAGTACATAAGCTCATATAAGCTAGTCTATAAGCTATTCCCCAATGTGTTATTTCCCTACAGAGTTTAAAAGTAAGACTTTCTTTTTGTGTTAAGCAAACATTAAAGTCCAGTAATGAAAACTCTGCTATAAACTTTAAAATAATTTATATCAAATAAATAAAATTAGACTGCAAATAAAGAAAGAAGTTTGGCCGTCTCACACCCAAGTTGGGACTGAGGCATTATATCTCATGCACTGGTGAAATTAGAGTTTGGGATTATCAAGTTTCACTGCTAAAGTCCCTGAATGTTCTCCCAATTACCAGAAGGCATTTTGAGGTGAATGGATAATAAGCTTTTAGTAGTGGATACAGAAAAATGTTTCCAAAGTTTCAATAAAACAAGGAAATAGCCTAGTATATAGCTAGAATTCTATAATAAATATAGGTAACTTAAAAATATTGTATCATTTTGGGTGCTTGGGTGGCTCAGTTGGTTAACCAACTGTCTTTGGCTAAGGTCAAGACCTTCGGGTCCTGGAATGGAGTCCCACATCAGGCTCCCTGCTCAGTAGGGAGTATGCCTCTCCCTCTGTCCTTCCCCACCTGCCCCCCACTTGTGCTTTCTCTCTCTCAAAAATAAATAAATGATTTTTTTTTTAATCATATTGGGGCACCTGGGTGGCTCAGTGGGTTAAGTCTTTGGCTTCAGCTTGGGTCATGATCTCAGGGCCCTGGGACTGAACCCCGCATTGGGTGCTCTGCTCAGTGGGGAGCCTGCTTCCCCCTATCTCTCTGCCTGCCTCTCTGCCTACTTGAGCTCTCTCTCTCTCTCTGTCAAATAAATAAATAAAATCTTTTAAAAAATAAATTAAAAATATCATATTATTTTAATGTGTAAATAATAAATACTCATTAAAATAAAAGCATAGGGGCGCCTGGGTGGCTCAGTGGGTTAAGCCTCTGCCTTCAGCTCAGGTCATGATCCCATGGTTCTGGGATCGAGCCCCACATTGGGCTCTCTGCTCAGTGGGGAGCCTGCTTCCCCCTCTCTCTCTGCCTGCCTCTCTGCCTACTTGTGATCTCTGCCTGTCAAATAAATAAATAAAATCTTAAAAAATAAAAAAAAAAATTAAAAAGCATAAAGCACAAAACAGCAATATAAATAATCTAAATTACAGCATGAAAATGAAAACACTTCACCTATTGCTCAACTAATGCCTACTACAAAAACATACCCCAGGTTGTCAAAGAAATATTTTAATATTTTCATTTTTTTTTAATGTCATTCTACCTATTATGAAAAAATAAATAAATGATAAAACAAAAAATGAAAGAGCAAAAAAACAACAAAAAAAGAAATTTTATAAGGTTAAGGTATATTCTTCCACATCACTGAGTAAAATATACAAATTATGGAGTTATTACCATTGTGGTTTGTTCTTTATTACCAAAAGTGCAATTTAACTTTCTACAGCTTTATCAAGATGCAATTGACATATAATATTGTGTAAATATAAGGTGTACAACATACTGATTTGAAAATGTGTAATTTTAATATGCAAATTATTTCATATTTTGTTTAATTCATATAGCCTTAAATCATGTGCATCTCATCACATCACTATTTCTTAATTTAGTATTCCTTTATATTGTGCATTTATATGTCAGGCACTTCCATAAATGTATTTATAAATTTTGAGTCATTTAACCCTCAAAATATCCCCACAGCTTAGTTACTACTAACTTTATAGATGATAAAATTTAAGCACAATTAAGTAAACTAATCTGTACAAATTCCGATTACAAGTGTATGGCAGAGTTAGAAATTGAACTTAAGTACTCTGGTTTCAGAATCTAATTTCTTAAAAAAAAAAATCACTATTGGCATAACTGTAAATTACTAAAAATTCTTCAAAATAATCTGGAAATATTTATAACAATAAAAATACACCCACATTCTGGCATTTTGTGTTATTTAAAAGGGTTAGGTCTGTATGCACTAAGCCTGAGGTGATCCCTTGATGTAATATTGGAAAAAGTGAAATTCAAAATAATACACTGTGTAACTATTTCCGGGGTCTTTATTCTGTTGTATGTATCTAGTTACTATTTTCACCCTACTATGATATTAAATTAATTACAGTAGCATAGTATTGTTCTGAGCAAATTTTCCTTTCTTGTAGTAGTTGTTTTCATGGTTGTTTGTTTTGTTTACTCTTCCATAGAAACTTTAAAATTATTTTATCAGATTAAAAATAAATCTGTGGGAATAATTTTTGAAATTTTTAATGATGATAAATACTCCACTTAAGAATATGACATTCTTCCTTCTTGTTCAAAAAAGACTTTACAATCTTCAATTTCATTTTACAGATTTTTAGTGCCATTTTCCATTCTTATTAAACATCCTTATATTCTTTCATATGTCTATTAGCCATTTGTGTGTGTTCTTTAAAGAAGTGTCTGTTCATGTCTTCTGCCCATTTCTTTACTGGATTATTTGTTTTTTGGGTGTTGAGTTTGAGAAGTTCTTTATAGACCTTGGATACCAGCCCTTTATCTATAATATCATTTGCAAATATCTTCTCCCGTTCCATGGATTACTAACAATCAGGGAAATGCAAATTAAAACCACAATGAAATACCACCTTACCCAGTTAGAATGGCAAAAATTAACAAGGCAGGAAACAGGGGTGCCTGGGTGGCTCAGTGGATTAAAGCCCCTGCCTTCAGCTCAGATCATGATCTTGGGGTCCTGGGATTGAGCCCTGCATCGGGCTCTCTGCTCAGCAGGGAGCCTGCTCTGCCCACCCCCTCTCTCTGCCTGCCTCTATGCCTACTTGTGATCTCTGTCAAATAAATACATAAAATATTTAAAAAAATAATAAAGTGCATACCCTTTCTCAAAACAATCAAACAAACAAAACCCAAAAAACAAAACAAAACAAAACAAAACAAAAAACAAAAACCAAGGCAGGAAACAACAAATGTTGGTGAGGATGTGGAGAAAGGAGAAGGCTCTTACACTCTTGGTGGGAATGCAAGCTGGTACAGCTACTCTGGAAAACATTATGAAGTTTCCTCAGGACATTAAAAATAGAGTTACCCTACAAGCCAGCAATTGATACACTAGGTATTTAACCCAAAGATACAGATGTAGTAAAAAGAAAGGGCACATGTACCCCAATGCTCATAGCAGCAATGTTCACAATAGCCAAACTGTAGAAGGAATTGAGATGTCCTTTGAAAGATGAATGGATAAGGAAGATATGGTACATATACACAATGAAATATTACTCAACCATCGGAAAGGATGAATACCCACCATTTGCATCAACATGGATGAAACTGGAGGGTATTATGCTAAGTGAAATAAGTCAAGCAGAGAAAGCCAATTATCATTTGGTTTTGCTCATGTGTGGAACATAAGGAATAGCAGGGAGGACCACAGCGGGAGGGAGGGAAAACTGAATGGGAAGAAATCATAGAGGGAGACAAACCATGAGAGACTCTGGACTCTGGGGAAAAAACTGAGAGTTACAGAAGGGGGGGATGGAGGGGATGAAGTAACCAGGTGATGGGTATTAAGGAGGACACATGTGAATGTGTTGAGGAGCACTGGGTGTTATATGCAACTAATGAGTCATTGAACATTACATCAAAATCTAATGATGTACTGTATGTTGGCTAACTGAACATAATAAAAATAAATGAATAAATATCCTTATATTCTTATTGTATATATTTTGTACTGTTTTAAATAAATTATCTCCTCATTCCCATTGCAAAGTGCTTATTGCATGATTATAAATAAAGCATATAGAGAGAGAAAGAGAAGAAAAGGAGAAAGATTAAGGAGATTTCCTGGTTTCTGTGTCACAGCATTCACTCCCAAGTTTCTGGGTACATAAAGTTCAGGCTGAAGAATACAGGAGTTGGGGAAATGGTAAATCCATTGACGTTTCTCTGATACTTCAACTTCTTCAGGTTTGGAGTCATAGCAATTTTGATATTCTGGCTGCTATTTACTTTCAGAGTCCGTAAATAGCTGCTCTGTAAGTAACAATGGGAAAATATACTCAAATACAAGAATTATATAATACTAAAATACAAACTAACATGCACTTAATAAATCAATAGAAATCACTACAGTAGAGGAATAGATCAAAATTTGAATGAAAGTCATCAAAGGAAATATACAAATGGCAAATAAACGTTTAGAAAAGATAGCACTGGGTATGATATGAAACTGATGAATCACTGAACTCTACCTCTGAAGCTAATAATACACTGTATGTTAATTAATTGAATTTAAGTAAAAAAAAATAGAAATGATAGCAAACACCAACAAATCTAAAAAAATTCATAAGCCAAAAAACAATAATTATTTCAATATTTATGCATAGAGTTCAAAACATTGAAAGATTATCAACATCATGGCAATATCATGGCTACAATGATTTATTATTTTTATTTTTTTAAAGATTTTATGTATTTATTTTAGAGAGAGAGAATGCACAAGTGCAGGGAGGGACAGGGACAGCCAGACTTTACACTCAGCATGGAGCCCAACAGGACATTCAATGCCACAACCCCGAGATCATGACCTGAGCCAAAATCAAGTGTCTGTCGCCTAACCAACTGAGCCACACAGACCCCCCCAACCATTTTTTTTTAATATTTTATTCATTTATTTCAGAGAGAAAGAGAGCACATGAATGGAATTGTTTTTAATTTTTAATAGAATGTTTTTATTTTTTATTTTTTTAAAGATTTTATTTATTTATTTGACAGAGAGTGAGAGACCACAAGTAGGCAGAGAGGCAGGCAGAGGGAGAGGGGGAAGCAGGTTCCCTGCCAAGCAGAGAGCCCAAAGCGGAAGCGGGGCTCGATCCCAGGACTCTGAGACCATGACCTGAGCCTAAGGCAGAGGCTTAATTCACTGAGCCACCCAGGTGCCCCTAGTAGAATGGTTTTAAAAATCGATTAGCAATATATGTTAAAATGTTTTCAATTAAAAAATGCTTTCAATTACTCATACAATTAGATGAACAATTTCAATTCTCTATGCAGATTTTTTTTTTGAATTTTGATATAGAAATTATTTAGATTACAGATACAGCTCCAATCCAGCACTTAAGTTCATTTTAAAGATTAAAAACAGCTAGTATGCATTGCTCTTATGATTTTCTTATATAATCTTTACAACAGTCATTAGTGACAGTATCATTATCACCACATTTACATATGAAATCTAGAGGTTAAAATTTTATATAATTCAGTATATGGTGTTATTAAGTCTTGGAGCCAATTTTTAGATACAATTCTACCTAATCAGATGAACAGTTATTAATAGGGAAAATACTAGCAATTTGGTTTCTCTCTTTCTTCCTTTTTCTTTCTTTCTTGGTAATAATCTTTGTTATGCTTCTATTTTCAAAAATATATTCTTCTAATATATGCTCTTTTTCAATATATGTTTAAATATTGTCCCTAGTGAGTTCATCTTTACATTATATTTCTTTCTGACATGGTCCATTACACCTTTTTTAAGAAGAAAAGATTATAAAGAGTATGAACTAGATGATCATAGATGAATGTCAAAAATATATACTTATATATAGTTGTATATAAAAATCAAATATATATTATCTATATGCAATATAATTGTTTGTGTAAGTATCAAAAAGATTAAGAAGACAGTTTGAATTTCTTCTAAGTTTGCATCATTCAGAAACATAGTTCTCGGGATTTTTTTTTTCTTTCCAAATTACATATAATGTGCATAATTCAGAAATCAGAAGAAAAATGATATGTATTTAGAGAATAAAACACTTTTGATAAAATATATACAAAGAGACATTCAAGGGGCGGCTGGGTGGCTCAGTGGGTTAAAGCCTCTGCCTTCGGCTCAGGTCATAATCCCAGGGTCCTGGGATAGAGCCCCGCTTCCGCTTCGGGCTCTCTGCTTGGCAGGGAACCTGCTTCCCCTTCCCTCTCTCTCTGCCTGCCTCTCTACCTACTTGTGATCTCTGCCTGTCAAATAAATAAATAAAATCTTTAAAAAAAAAGAGAGACATTCAATATAGCTAATTAAACAGAGCTTCTCAGAAGCATATCCATTTATTTATGCCCTTTCAACCTTTGTGTCTATTTATATTCTTAAATTCAAGCAAAGCAATAGCCAATAAAATTGAGGGAAGATTACAGTTACATGTATTTACCCCAAAATGACTTTTTTTTTCTTTAAAATGAGCAGCTCAGATTGTGTGTTGGTTTTAGTTCTTTCTCTAAGACTACTCTGACAAGGGGTGCCTGGGCGGCTCAGTTGGTTAAGCATCTACCTTTGGCTCCAGTTGTGATGGGGTTGTGATCCCAGGGTGCTGAGATCAAGCCCCACATCTGGCTCCCTGCTCCGCGGGAGGCCTGCTTCTTCCTCTTCCACTCCCCTGCTTGTATTCCTTCTCTCACTATGTCTCTCTAGGTCAAATGAATAAATAAAACCTTAAAAAAAAAAATAGGATACTCTGACAAGTCATTTCTATACTACTTAAAGGAAGAAGGATTAAATTCAGAAAGGGTTACCTTAGTGTAATTTATCAAATATTTAGTATTAACAGTAGTCTAAGCAATAGATTAATCTTATTTACAATAAATACAAATTGGAGAAAAAAATTGCTAAGACTTTCTTGAAATTCTTTCTTCATTCCTAAAATGAGTTAGTTTCCATGCCTTCAAAAATATATACCAAATATAGTTGGTAGATATTATTGTAGTGTTGTTTTTAATATGTTAACATTTTACTGTTAGAAAAAGATTTGGCAATTATTTCTACCAAGTTTTAATTAGCATATAACTTATTAGGTAGTAATAATTCTTGAGAAATATTAAATTAAATTAATAATTTTTTAAGAAACAAAGAAACAAATACTTGGCTGTTTTAAATATCAAAACTCGTTATAAAAGACAGCCATGACTCTAATGTTCCTAAATTCTCCTCTTCATCTTGATTAATGACAGGAATTTTCAAAGTTAAAGTGCCTTTTTAACATAATAATTTAAAAATAATTGTAACAGCACATATATAAAATATGTATTAAGCTTCTTTCTGAATCCACCTGTATCAGGCAGTGGTATAATCCCATGGCTCCTAATTAATATACTGGCTTTATCTCTAAATTCTAAACTCTCAAATGGGAGTTCCAAAGGTGTCTATTTTTAATATTTAATCTATGTTCTGTCAATTGATTTCTCATCCTTAGATTTTCCCTGGCATTCTCAACCTACTTCAAGCATGTTGAAATTCTAGAGTTAAAATAGAAAATGGAAACAAAAATCGAGTTGGATTGGAATCAGAGCAAGAATGTGAATAAAAGTCTTATTCCTCTGATATTACTATTCTGAATTAATATTTGTGATGTATTCTTCATAACCACTACTTTCTTGTTATAGAACTTATTTAAAACCCAAAACCTGTCAGAAAAATATTCTGAAATGATGGCTTGTTCATATTTAATTGCTTTTATATTTATAGAAATATTATAATTTTAATGAACATATTAGAGTTAGTATAAAGTCAAATCTAAAATAACTATAAAGCTTCAATATTAATTAGTTGCATTTTGAAGATAGACCCCAAATATTATGTGATAACACTTTTTCCTATATATATTTTCATTTATCATAAAATTATAATGTCTGCTTAATAAATATGCTGCTCAAATTAAAACTTAATGGTTGTAGTTTGATTTGGAACAAGCAATACTAGATTTTCTGTTTTTTTGAGTTACTTGGAGGCTAACCCTAGGTAATGTGGCATACTATATTGAAGCTGGAGTGGAAGAATTTAGAGAGAGTTTAAGAAACAGTTCCTCCTCCTCCTCCTATTAGTCTTTCCTGCTTTTCTTCCTACCATTTTAGGATAGGTGTTGATTAATTTAAATGCAGTGGACAGAAACATAATCACCTAACTGAGAGATACTGAATCAGTTTTGTTTTTATTTTTCCTGAAGTATAATTTACACATAATATCCTATTAGTTTCACGTATACATTGTAGTGATTTACAATTTTATGTATTATGAAATGATTCCCATAAGTCTAGTTATCATTAACTAAACTAAACTAAACTAAAATTATTACAATATTATTGACTATATTCCCCATGTTGTACGTTACCTCCACATGACTTACTTATTTCATAACTAGAAGGCCTATTAATCCCCTTCACCTATTTTGCCTGACTACCAACACCTCCCCACTCTCTTAACCACCAGTTTTATTCCTGTATGTATGAGACTGTTTCTGTTTTATTATGTTTGTTCACTTGTTTTGTTTTTTAGATTCCACATATAAGTGAAATCATAGGGTATTTATCTTTTTCTCTCACTGACTTAGTCATACTCAGTTTCTCATTTGTAATCTATTCTGTATACTTTCTATATGTTGAATTGTTAGGTATTTGCTCAAGATCACCAAGAATCTTTCTGTACAATATTCTTTGCCTCTCCTGTAGACTCTCACATATAGCCAATCCTGCAAGGCCAGTGGTCTTCTTTGTCAAATCTGCCCTATAGCCTCCATGATCTGTTAAATCTACTCCAAAGGCTTCACTGAGACCACTACATAAAAAACACTACTGATGTTGTCAAATAATAATAATAAATAATATAATTAAGCTATTTCTATTACAAAAGTTTCTACTTTTTAAATATTACTTATAGATAGAGAAAATGGGCTGAATTCTAATATTTGAATAATATCTTTAAATGATCATTGTCTTACAGATAATAATTATTTGGAATATGCATCCTGTGTCCTTAAATAAAATTCAAATTCTCTTTCTGTCCTATCTCTTTGACAAGTTCCTCCAGTATATCATTTAACAAAACTGGGGGTTGCAAGCATTCTGATCTCATTCCTGATTTTAAATGGTATGATTCTTATATTTCATTGTAATATATGACATTAGCTTTAGAGTTTTTTAACAATAAGATAGTGTCATAATTTTTTATTTTAATCTTCACTAGATTTTGAATTATGATTAATTTACATTTATTGTGACAATCTACACTTAATATTTTGATATGATAAGTAATATTAATGTATGTCTAAAGTTAGAGAAAATTAGTAGGAAAATTCTGTAAGACAGCAAAACTAAATTTGAGCTCTAGCATTTAACTTCAAAGTCTATGAATTTATCCACTATATATTATCAATAATCTTATGCTATTTACAGAGGATGTAGGACATAAAGTAGTAAATAAAAAAATGGGAAACAAGACATGAGTTTTTCTGTGGTTTCCCTATTATATGACAAGGTAGAAACTTTTTTTTTCTTTTTTACTGTCTCTATTTAGTGTTATGTTTTCAAATACATCTTTGTATCACAGGATGAAAACTATAGTTCAGATTATCACTATGGTACTCATATGTAGAGTCCCCAGTTTTTTCAATTAGTGTTTTTTTTTTAATTTTTTTTTTAAAGATTTTTTTTTTTTTTTTTTTTTTTGACAGACAGATCACAAGTAGGCAGAGAGGCAGGCAGAGAGAGAAGGGAGGAAGCAGGCTCCCCGCTGAGCAGCAGAGCCCGACGCGGGGCTCAATCCCAGGACACCGGGATCATGACCTGAGCCGAAGGCAGAGGCCTTAACCCACTGAGCCACCCAGGCGCCCCTCAATTAGTGTTTTTTAAAAGATTTTATTTATTTACTTATTTGAGAGAAAGAGTGAGCGAGCAAACAAGAGAACACCATGAGAGGGGAAGAGACAAAGGGAGAGGGAGAAGCAGACTCCCCACTGAGCAGGGAGCCCAATGCAGGGCTGTGTCCCTGGGCTCCGGGATTATGACCTGACCGGAGGCAGACACTTAATTTACGGAGCCACCCAGGTGCCCTCAATTAGTGTCTCATGTCAAAATGTACTCACAGAGTATTTTGTATCTATTAGGTAAATAATTCAAGTAAATACATGTATAAATACATTTCCATTTTTAGGCTACTGACTTCAAATAATCCGACTTTTTACCTCATTTTTTTTTCCCATTAAGTTTTTTATTTTAAATTTCAGTATAGTTAACATGCAGTGTTGTATTAGTTTCAGGTGTAAATATAATGATTCAGCAATTCTACATATTACTCAGTGCTCACCAAGATAAATGAACTCTTTAATCCCCACCATCTGTTTCACCCATCCCCCACATGCCACCCCTCCACTCACCCTGTTTTTTCTCTACAGAGACTGATTCTTAGTTTCTCTCTCTCTCACCATTTTCTTTTCTCTAAGATGATGTGAAGTTCTAGCTCTGCATTGGGGTCCCTGCTCAATGGGGAGTCTGCTTCTCCCTCTGATCCTCCCTCATCTTGTGCTCTCTCTCTCTCACTCTTGCTCTCTCAAATAAATAAATAAAGCCTTAAAAAAAGAAATTAAAAAAATAAGATCATGTGAAGTTCTGGAGTCATAAAAGTTTCAAGAAACATTTTACTTACACATATTTATTTGCATGTCAGGAGAGTTTGAAACACATTTACACTTACAAAAATAAAACACATTAACACTTAGGTGCTTGTTATATACATTTACCTCAATCTTATATTCTTTAATTATTTGACAATAAGTCAAAATATTTCTTAATTTTTCAGTCATCCAAAGATGGTGTTAAGATAAGTAACATACAGGGGGGTGCCTGGGTGGTTCAGTCAGTTAAACGTCTGCCTTTGGCTCAGGTCATGATCTTGGAGTTCTGGGATCAAGTCCTGCATCAGGCTCCCTGTTCAGTGGGGAGCCTGCTTCTCCCTTTCCCTCTGCCACTCACCTCACTTGTGTTCTCTCTCTCCCTCTCTCTCTTTCAAATAAATAAATAAAATATTTAAAATAAAGATAAATAGCAAATAAATATTTCACTGAAAAATGGTATTAAATTCATAACCAGATATTGAAGGTTGGGAGGGGAAATTATTATAACAAAGGGGATGAAGGACAAATTTTTAGAAAAGAGAATGATTGCATATTTAATTAAAATGTTAAATTATTGTTGAAACAAAGGTCATAACCATAAAATATAATTGAGAGGAGTTCATTGTCACTTACCCTAAGGGGTTATTTCCTTTTCAAAGTATATGTTGCATATTTGATAATAAAATATGGAATGAATGTTGTTTTATTTGATGGATAAACTTGGAAGATAAGAATTTTTATACATTAAAAAGCTTGGTTTTTAAAAATTAATTGTATCTCTCTACATCTTCAATCTACTGTCTTTAATCTGTACTCTAATAACACTTTGTTTTGTAATATTATGGACTAATAGAGTGATGGGAACCACTACAATTAAATTTTTCTCATGTTATCAAAGTGCTCTTTTAGAAATACTTTAAAAGGCAGCATCTTTTAAAATATCTGCTTATATCCATCATTTATGACACATGTAGGAATTTTTATTGTATATTAAAAGATACATATCATGGTGTAATACTATCAGTATAAAGCTGTAAGTAAAATATGCACACAGCTTCAGTTTCTGAGATCACTAATGCTGCTATTACACTTTTGGTGTTAAGAAGAAGAGAACATAGTATAAGTTGGGCAGCCATGAGACTTCCAATAGCTACATAATTCCAGAAGAATATCCCTAAAAGTCTCTAAAGTCTTCTCACTTGTCAAATAAGGAGAGTGATAAAAAATTTTAGGATTTCTTCTAGGTATAACTCTTGCAATCTGTAAAACAAACACACACAAAAAGGAAGTTATAGGGGACCAAAAGAGCAGAATTACAGATGATCTTCATAGTAGGCAAAATAGTTATTTTCTCTAGTTTCTGTCAATTAAAATTTGTAACTCAAGCAGTAGAAAAGTTATGTTTAAGATTTTATGTATGTATGTATGTATGTATGTATAGAGAGAGAGACTGCATATGATTGGGTGAGAGGGGCAAAGGAAAGGGGGAGGGAAAGAGAATTCCAAGCAGACTCAATGCTGAGCATTAAGTCTCACCCATGGCTTGATCGCATGACCCTGAGTTAATGACCTGAGTGGAAATCTGGAGTCTGATGCGTAACTGACTGGGCCACTGAGGAGCCCCAAAAGAAAAGTTTTGTTTCGTTTTGTTTTTCTGAGGCTATATGTATGCACAGTGAATCATAACCTTGAGAACGACAAGCAGATTTATAGTTTAATATATTTTAAGTATGCAGAATGGAAATTTAAAAAAAATAACACACACCATGATGAAAATAATAAAAGGGATTGAAAGGTATTTATTATTTCTTTCACATTATTTAATGTTTTCATTGGCATTTCACACTAAATGAAGAAGACTTTAACAAGTTAGAATAATTTCAATTTCAGAGATGCAAATTAATCACAGAGTGTTCTCTATCTTTTGCAATGGCTTTTTCTTGCTGTTCTTCTAAACTCATCTATATTTACATCGAAGTTCCTTGAACTCTAAGACATTTTCAGGGTTCTGTGATGTTAGTTTAGGTGAGAAAAGATGAATAAGAGTCATTCATCACTATTATGAATTAAAAGGAACACAGGAGTCATGTTATTAGCATTGCTAAAACAACAAAGAAATATATATTATTTTGAAATGTTTTATTTTGTGGAACTAAACTGTGGGAAATTTTATGTATAGCTCTTAATAACAGTGTGCATTTTCTTTTTTTTTTATATAATATTATTAACTATACTTACTATGCTTTACGTTTTATCCCCATAACTTATTTATTTTACAAATGGCAGCTTATACTCTTTGACCCCTTCTCCATTTCACTCAACTTCCACCTTTTGCCTCTGGCAACTACCAGGCTATTGTTCTCTATATCTGTGAAATTTCTATTGTTTGCTTTGTTAATATTTGTCTTCCTCTGGCTCACTTGTTTCCCTTAGCATAATGACCTCAAGGTCCATACATGCTGTTGCAAATGGCAAGATTTTATTCTTTTTTTTATATGGCTGAATAGTGCACATATATATATGTGCACTATTCAGCCATATAAATAAATAAATAAATATATATATATATACACACACATACCAGGATTTCTTTTTCCATTCACTCATTGATAGGCATTTAGGTTGTTTCCAAGTTCAGATATTGTAAATACTGCTCCAGTGAATGTGGGGGTGCAGATATGTTTTCAAATTAGTGTTTTGTTTTCTTCAGATAGATACACAGAAGTGGTATTGCCAGATCATATGGTACTTTTAATTTTTTGAGAAACCTCCATACTGTATCATTATGTAATGCCTTTCTTTATTCTTAGAACAGTCTTCCCCACCCACAGCCTTTTTTTTTTTTTTTTAAGGATATTTTGTCTGATCATTACCCCTGCTTACTTTTGGTTTCCGTTTGCATGGAACATCTTTTCCCATATAGTTACCTTCAGTCTATGTGTGTGCTTATATGTAAAGTAAGTCTGTTGTAGGTTGTGTATGGATGGTATAAGGACCTATTTAGCAAGAGGCTTCCATTAAGGTTAAACAATAACCTTCTTGTTTAACCCTTAAATTGTCCCTGCTCCCCTTCTCCCAGGGGACTTACTTAAAAACAGGTCCTGGAAACCAGCCCCAGGTAACAATGCTCAAATACAAGGGTAGGTCAGGCCAGGCAGAGACATCGGATCAGTGGGGGGATGCATACTGTCTCCCTAGTTACCAAGGAGTATAGGCCCCACCCTTTGGGAGCCTTTTGGGCACCAATTCTAACCAAAGTGTGATAGTCTAGGTCAAATGTCTACTAGGGTAAATTGTAATTCAATTGGTCACCTAGCATGACTGCGCAGCTTTCTCTGTGTGTTACAGTTTCATTGGCTACCTGTGCGTTCCCAGGCCCAACCGCATGGCCTTTGCCCTTAAAAGCTAGTCTGTGAAACAGAGAAAGGCCGCCCTCTCTGTAAGAGGTGTGGCCCTGGCAGGTCAGTCTGATTCTGGATGCTTGGTGCGAAATAAAGCTTTGCTTGACCTTCGTTTTATATCAGTCTTGCTCCTTTAATCACCGACCCATTTTGAGGGGGCATAACAGATGGGTCTTGTTTTTGTCATAGTTTTTGTATGTTTGTTTTTAAATCTATCCAGCTACTCTCTCCCTCTGATGTGGGAAACAGAGGCAGAAGAGAAAATTATTAAATTTCCTTACCCACTGACAAGCTCTTGAAACAGGCAGAGTGACATTCCCCTAGGGACTCAACTACCTCCACCTTAAGGCTTTGCTAAGGACAAAGGGCAATCTTAGCCTGACCAACACCTTTCCCCAGCCAGGATCCGGTTAAGTCTGCTTTAACAATTCCTTTGGAAACTTCCTTTATCTCTAAACCCTCCAATCATTCCCAAGCATATGGCCCACTGATATACATCTAAAGGGTCTCACAACAAAGGATTTATTACTGGTAATGAATAACCTTTTTCCCAACAATAGGTAGCCCCTCAAGGTCTTGGAAATCTTGCTTCCAAAATTCTTTAAAGACTTTTGCCATCCTTGACCCTCTCCCAACTTGCAAGTATATAATGGACCACTCCTCACAACCCCAGCAGCAGCTCTTTTCTGCCCATGGGTCCTGTCCCCTTGCTTCAATAAATCACCATTTTGCACCAAAGATGTCTCAAGAATTCTTTCTTGGTCATTGGCTCTGGACTCCACCCCACTGAACCTCACTTATATTCTAAGACTTCATCACCTCCACTCCCCTAAAAATTTTAATAAATTAAATAAAAAAAATACATGATTCTTCCTACTGGATTACACTGGATTCAAACTGTAAAAACTTTAACACTGGATGACTGTTAATTTTTCAAATTTTTACACAGTAATATAGTAAGTTTAAATTACCTTTCTATTTTTACTTTTTGATGGTTCAAAACTAGATTGAGAAACAGGAAAAAATCATCAGTTTTGGAACTGAAAAGAATATTAGTTTTCATTTAAAAAGTTATATAAGATTATCAATGCCCAAGGCAAAGAGACCATCCTATCATTTTTACAAAAGGACAACATGGAGAAACTGCCAATTAATGACTCATCTTTGCCCTTAGGGGCATAAAACAAATGACTAACTGAAATCATGAGAATACCAGTCCAGTTCAGGGAGAAACAGAATCTATGGATTTGATTATCTAGGGAAGATTCAAAGGATGCCATATAATCTTAAAAAGAAGATTCAACCTGAAAATTTTAATAAACTACTAAATGCCAGCAGTGAGCAAGAATGATAGTCTAAAGCTCCTAACGATCACAGTTATAGGGGCTGTCCCACTTATTTGCAGGGTTTTCCTCCAGGATCCTGATCAGGTTCTCCCTGGAAAGGTAGATAGCACCCTGAGAATGCAACTTGCCCACCCAGTACTTGTGTAAGGGCCTATTTAGCCAGAGCAGCCCCACCTCAGTTGAACAGCCATTTTGTTGTTTATGCAGTAAAACTTAAATTGACCCTCCCCCCCCCCCACCAGGGGAACTTATTTAAAAGAAAGTCCAGGAAACCAGTCCCAGATAACAAAGCCCAAATACAAGGGTGGGTCAAGTCAGGTAGAGATGATAGACTGAATGCAGGGATGAGTCAGGTCAGGTGGAGACATCCAATCAGTAAAGCACACATACTGTCTTCCTAGCTACCAAGGAGTGTGGGCCCCGCCTTTTGGGGACCAATTCTCACCAAGGTGATAGGTTAGTGCAAATGTCTACTATGGGGTGAATTGTAGTTCAGTTGGCCACCCGTGTGTGACCTAGCATGACTGTGCAGCTTTCTCTGTGTATTGCAATCTCATTGGCCACCTGTGTGTGGCCAGGCTCAACCACATGGCCTTTGCTCTATAAAAGTTAGTCTGTGAGGCAGAGAGGGCTCATCCTCTCTGTAAGGGGCGGCCCCGACCAGTCTGTTTGACGGTTGGTTTGATTCTTGATGCTTGGCATGAAACAAAGCTTTGCTTGACCTTTGCTTTGTATCAGTCTCACTCTTTTGACCCTGGACCCATTATTGGGGGACCCAATGTTGGGGACCCAACACTTGTGGTTGAAGGAAACACCAGTTGCTGTAGGACTTCACTCTTACTCATTTCCCCAATCTCCATAAGAATTAAGAGCTTAAACCTGCAGAGGAAGAGCAACAGAAAGAGTAGTCTGAGTTTACTGGCATGCAGGGGGAGGGTTCCACAGTTAGGGTAGGTGAACAGAGGAAACAACAGCAACAACAACAACAACAGCAACAACACTCTACTCCTGGGGAGAATGATAGGATCCTTTTACTACTCAAGGAAGGACAGAAAGTTTTTGAAGTTCACATTCCCCAAACCCAGTATTACTGGGCTTGCCTAAGACTGTGACTTAATCAGAACACCAGAGAATGCTAATTCATACCACCAGCACCCCCATGCTGCAAGTGCCAAGGAGAACCACAAGAGAAGGAATCCCTCTGAGAGCTACAAAATGGTAGGACCCAAAGCCCAGAAAAAAAACAGACACTAAGAAACACTTCTGCAAAGTATCTCACTCTCCAGCACAAGTTATTTTCAGAAGACTGTGGTGCACTACAGGGAGCAAATACAACAAAATTTAACCAAACTCAAATTCCGATTTAACACCAAAGCCTGGGAGAAGAACAGATATGCTCATCTCTAATCATTACCAAAAAAAAAAAAAAAAAAAAAAAAAAAAAAAAAAAAAACCAAACAAAAAACAAAAACAACTTATTATCTACCATCCTACATAAAATGTCTCATTTTCACAAAAAATAACTTAAGGATATACAGAAAGGCAAGGACATTCTCACAAAAACTTAAAGGATACAAAAAAGCAAGGAAAAAATACAGTCTGATGAGACCAAACTGTCAACAGAAGGTGATATATGATAAATATGTTATAATTATTATATAAGGAATTTAAAACAACTATGACCATAATTGTTAATATGATACTATAATAATGTATGATATATAAAATTCTTTAATTCAAAACATAGGTGACATGCAAGATCATACAAGTAATTCAAGCAGAAAGGTGAAATCAATAAATGAAGTAGAATTGGTAACAATTAAAAACAAAGCAGATGAAGAATATAATCAATAATGCTAATCAATTTATGCAATGATTCCAAAAAAAGTATCAGTCAATTTGTAGGAGGGTAATAAATAAATACTTACTTAAAAAATGCAGAGAAAAAAGTGTGAAAAAAAATCAAACAATAGATCTAAGAGTTGTGAGACAAAATCAAATAACCAAAATATGCATAAATTGGGATCATGGGATAAAAAAGGACAGAACAGGGCAAAAGAATTATTTACAGGAATAATGACTGAGCATTTCAAGCTAATGACAGACAACAAAAAGTTCAGAGAACAGCAAGCAGGAAAAACCCCAAAACAAACTAAATACCAAAACCACCAAAATGTAAAACTTAGGCACATCATATACAAACTCTTGAAAACATAAAGAAAACCCTGCTGGAAGAAAAAAAAAAAAAAAAAAAAGACAAGTTTTCTATAAAAAGAAAAAGGATAAAAATTATAGCAGACTTTCATCAGAAACCACACAAGAAAGACAACATTTTACATCATTGAAAGAAGAAAAAAGTATCAAGCCAGAAATGTAATCCATGTAATGGTATTCTTTAAAATGAAGATGAAAATAGACTTTCTCAGAAAAACAAAAACTAAGAAAATTCATCATCAGTAGGCTGATTTTACAAGAAATAGTAAAGATAGTTTTTCATAAAGAAGAACTATAATATAGATTAGAAACTTGGATCCACACAAATAAACAAAGTGTTTAAAGTAGAATAGGGAAGTAAAATCATGTTTTCTTATTTCTAGTTGCTCCAAAACATAACTGTTAGTTCAAAATTAAAAACAAACAAAAAACAATGTGTTGTGTGTATATAGCATCTACAAAACTGAAAATTATGCCAATCATGGCAGAAGTAATGAAATAAAGGAATCAGGGATGCACAGGTAGGCAGCACTTGGTACAAATGTGGATTCATAAAAACGACCACTCTAGCTGCCACCATGCAAACGATTTAATCATCAACTGAAATATTATGATTGTTCCATTACCTTGACAAATTTCTATTAGAACATTAAAAACTCTTTTACGGTTGGTTTCACATGTTGGGGAAATGAAGAAAGATATTCATTACACTTTAAACATTAGAAAGCTTGAGAAATTTGTGTTTTACCTCTTAGTAAAAAAACAAACAACAATAAACAACTTTGTAAATTTGATATTACTCTAACTGTTCTTACCTTTGATAGGGAAAAACTGTACTCTAAGATGGCTGACCAGACCAACAAGGGAATTCCAGTCCCTGTCCCAAAGCCCTTCTGGGTTCTTCTTTCCTACCCATTTCCTGTGTGCACCCAAAGTACCAAGTATGTGGAAGTAGAAGGGTATAAATCCCCCTCCCTGCGTGTGCTAGGGGCTCAGACCTTTGGAGAACAACCTCGTCTGACCTCACTGGTGTTAAATAAACCTCTGATCCTCCAAAGTCTCCTAGTCTGCTTGGTTCTTCCATCAGGATTCAGTCCAGGTTCCACAATACCTTCATTTTCTTGGCACATAATTTATGATAGTGAGACTTAATGAAATGTCATAATCCTTTTTTTTAAAATATTTTATTTAGTTATTTGACAGAGAGAAAGCACAAGCAAAAGGAGCAGGAGAGAGAAGCAGACTCCCCACTGAGCAGGGAGTTTGATGTGGGGCTCCGTCCCAGGACCCCAAGATCATGACCCTAGCCAGAGGCAGATGCTTAACTGACTGAGCGACCCAGGCACCCTGACATAAGTTTTTTTTTCTAAACTTAAATCAGTTTCTAACATTTTATCTTTGAACTTTCAGTGTCTGCAAATATTCCTGAGTTCCCTCATTGTGAAGTTTTGCCCAGCATTGGTTTTTCTGGGGCAGCTTCATTATTTTTTGTCACAATAGCCTTCATTTATTTCTGTAAGTTTCTATTTGCTAAATTTCTCTAGTTGCACATCTGGAGTCTCTTAAATGAGGATAGTATCAACATTCTCACAGCCATTTATTGCTTCTTATAATTTCATTTGCATTCAGTTTGAATCCTGTAAAATTGTTCGAACAGGTGCAGTAAAAGTTTCTGCCATGCTTCATGTATAAATTCTCTTTTACTTATTACATGACGCTTACATGTTTTCAGCTGCATGCTTTATATCATACATTTTCAAAAATTCAGGTAAAGATATCACATGATCTTCAGTTGTAATATCAATAACCTTATGTAAAAGTTTTCAAAAGTTGAAATAATTTTTTGATCCATTGGCAGGGTTAATGAAGTTGTAGTTGGTGAAAAAAAAAAATTCATATTTTCCTTCAAGGCCCTGAGGGAATCACGGTGACCTGAAACATTACCTCACAGTAGTACTGCTTTAAAATGTAAATGGTTGGAAAGATAAAGATATGTAAAGGAAGAAATTTGAGAACTCAGTCCTTTCCTGCTGGGTCTGAATATGGTAGGAGTCCCAGCCTAGAAAATGAGGTCTGCCTCTAGAAGCTGACCATGATTCTAGGCTATCCATCCACAAGGGAACAGGGATATCATTTTTACAGTCTGAAAGAACTGAATTCAACCACAAACTAGAATCTTGGAAGCAGATCCTTTCCTAAACAGTAGGAAGGATCACAGCCATGCTGACATCTTGATTTTAATGTCTGAGATCTGGAGAAGATACCTAGTTTACTCACACTTACCTGCACTTCTGACCTTTGGAACTTACAACACCAACATAGCCCTTATGTATCAGGATATAAGATGCTAGACGAGAGACTTCAATCACAATCAGTAGAGTAAATGCCTCTCAGTTACTTTCTGGTTCAGGTTATACTCTAGTGCAATAAGGTCAGAAAGAGGCATGGGTTCAACGATAGTAACATGGGGAATCTTTTCAGGAATCTTTCAGTAGATCTCTGCTTCCCTTCAAAGGCCACAGAGATCACAGAGAAATGAGTCCTCATTTGTAGTTTTACCAGTTTTAACAAATCCCATTTTGGGTTATTGTACCATCGTCAGCCCAAAATTTCAGCCATGTCAGCTCAGTCTATTGCAAGACTTATCATAATATTTAGATCCATGTTGATCCTCAGAACACACTATAAATAGTATTCTAACAAAACATATTCATAAGTAAATTTATGGAGATGATTTGTACAATCAAGACCTAAGCTTTGATATGAATTAACTTGATATGAATAAACTTACCCACATGTTTAGATTTATGGAGAAGGAGTAGCAGATAATAAGACTGTATCCAAATAAGCAGAGAAAACTTAAAACTGTAAATATGGTAGAAGAAAACCATTATTTTATATTCCCACTCATGATGAACCATTTCCTTCAAGGGGGATTTTAGTATTTCTGAATCACACATTTCCTACAAATGAGGAAAAAAAATATAGAAAAGAGGTGAGGAAGATCTCAATCTTCTTAAACCCACAATTTTGCTTTGAGCTTTCTTCTAACAGAAAACGTGTAATCGGTTGCTAATTTTATGGTTCAGATAGAAGTTACAAAAGACTTGAAGGAAGAAATCAATAAGGATCAAGTCATGAGTGAAAAAGTAGCTTCAAATAAAGACTTTCCAGCATTGCCTCAGAAATCAGAGAAAGTTCAAGATGAGCAAAATTCTTTGATGTCCTAAGAAGAATCTCTAGAAAAAGTACATATTCAAAAACTGTGAATAAATACAATAAAATAATTATTTTATGTTTATCTAAAATTTTGAGTATTTATCTCTGTATGTCTCTACCTCTGGGCAAAAAAATACAATTGATACCAGTGTTGAAACTATGTTATTTAGTTTATGACAAGCCAAATGACAGGTAGGGATGCTTTGTCGTTACTTGTTAGTGCTCTGGAATTCTCAGAAAGACTGAAAGATAAGCGCAGGTTTTACTTTAAATCACCTTCTTCAGTGCCTCCTAATAAGAGTTAATGTATCTTTAACTCTTGTAGGCCACTCACAATCTTACATCTCTCATCACAGAAGTTCTTAACGAGGTAGCCTCCCAAAAAGATATTTTAATCAACAATAAATATTTAATTGTCATCACAACCACCTATCTTAACGGATCATAGAGCGTCCGTGCATATTTTATAGCAGCATTTCTCATGTCTAAAAGTTTGAGTGGATAGTGTAATATTATTTAATTCATGCCAACTTCTTAAATGATAAAACCTGCCTTCATTAACAGTAAGAGTCATCTCATTAGCATCAACTATCAGGTGTAGCCTGAAGGGTTCTTTGTGAATAACAAAGACACATATCACTAGGAAAATTTCAAGGGTTTAGAGGTTACTTTCCTAGACTCTGGATAAAAGCCAAATTTTAGACTTGTCTTTCTGAAGCAAATATGAAACCAACTTTAATTCTATAGACTTTATATATGTTGTACCATCACTTTTATTTAAATTTTAAAATATTGCTGAATTCTACAAAAATATCAGAAGTACAGTTGAAATTGTGTTGAATTCACTATTTAATTTGGGAATAATTTGTACATTTATTTATTTATCTATTTATTTA
The DNA here is from genome assembly GCF_963455335.1 of Martes martes. NCBI lineage: Eukaryota > Metazoa > Chordata > Mammalia > Carnivora > Mustelidae > Martes > Martes martes. The sequence goes on from NW_027666629.1 coordinate 55,866, forward strand.
TTTATTTATTTTTAAGATCATTTATTTATTTATTTGACAGAGACACAGTGAGAAGGAACACAAGCAGGGGGAGTGAGAAAGGGAGAAGTAGACCTCCCACTGATGAGGGAGCCCAATGTGGGGTTTGATCCAGGACCCTAGGATCATGACTGAGCTGAAGCAGCTTAACGAAGCCACCCAGGTGCCCCCAATTTGTATTTTTAAAATATAGAGTTTCCTATTAATGAATAAGAAATTGCTCTTATTTTTAACTTATTTGAATATTTTTATATTTCTCCACATTTATATTATAGACTTTATTTTTTAAGATTTTATTTATTTGACAGAGAGAGAGAGCATGCATTCATGCATAAGAAGGGGAGGGGCAGGCAGCAGGGCATTGGAAGAGGGAGAAGCAGGTTTCCTGCCGAGCGGAGAGCTCAATCCCAGGACCTTAATCATTTTATAATTAAGTAGTTATTTTTGAACTTCTTTTAGTAAGAAATGATTTTTCCCCTAAGACTTCATTTATTTATTTATTATTTATGTATTTAAATTCATGTGAATATTAAGAACCTATCAAAGGGAATCTCATGTTTTATTTAGGATTTTAGCTAAGTTTAGCTAAGTTTCTGGACCATATCCCTCAATATGTCTTTTTTTTTTAACATTTTATTTATTTGAGAGAGGGAAAGAGCAAGAGTGGATGTGCATGCACATGCATGAGCAAAGTGGGGAGGGGCAGAGGGAGGAGGACAAACACGGAGCTCAGTATGGTGCTAGATTCCAGGACCCTGAGATCATGACCTGTGCCAAAGTTAGTTGCTTAACCAACTGAGCCACCCAGGCACTCCAAGACTTTATTTTTTAGAGCATTCATAGGTTTACAACAAATCTTAGATGAAGGTACATACAGATTTCCCATATACTCCCTTCCTGGTCTTTAGTAGAATCTTCCCCATTATTAACATTTCATACTGGAGTGCTGCATTTGCTGTAATTGATGAAGCTATGCTAGCACATGATAATCACCCAAAGTCTGTAGTTACAGTAGGGTGGGCAATCACTGATTTTTTTTTTTTTTTTTAAATTTTCTCCATAGCGTTGCCTTTTTGAAATGTCATATACTTGGAATCATATGGTGTGGAACCTTTTCAGATCGGCTCCTTTCAATTCATCATATGCATCTAAGGTTGCTTCATGTCTTTTATGGCTTGATTGTTCATATCTTCGTAGCACTGAAAAATGTTATTTTGTCTAGATGGACTCAACTTACCCATTCAACTACAGAAGGACAGCTTTGGTTGCTCTCAAGTTTTAGCAATTATTGTTAAATATGCTATCAATATCAGTGTGCAGTTTTTTTATATAAACTTGTTTTCTACTGCTTTAGGTAAATATCAAGGAGCACAATTACTGGATTACAGGATGAGGAGTATGTTTAGTTTTGTAAGAAACTGCCAAACTGTCTTCCAAGGTGGCTGTACTATTTTTCATTTCTACCAGCAAGGCTCCCATTGCTCTGCATCCTTACCAGTATTTGTAGATTTTTCAAATTTTGGCCATTCTAATATACACATAGGGGTATATCTCATTGTGGTTTTAATTTGCATTTCCTGGGTGAACATATGATGTTGGACATCTTTTCATATGGTTATTTGTCATTTGTATATCTTCTTTGAAGAGGTGTTTATCACTAAGGTCTTTCTCCCATTTTTTACTGGGTTGTTTGCTTTATTGTTGAGGTCTAACAGTTTTTTTTTTTCAAATTATGTTTGATAATGGTCTTTTATTAAATGCATCTTTTGCAAATATTTTCTCCCAGTCTGTGGCTTATTTTTTAAACTTTATTATTATTTTTTGCAGAGAAGTTTTTAATTTTAATGGAATTCAGCTTATTAATTATTACTTTTATGGATCATGTCTTTGGTGTTCTACCTAAAAAGTCATTGTTTTACTCAAGGGCACCTAGGTTTTCTCCTATGATTGTCGTAAAACCATTTGTTCAAGACAATATCTTTGATCCATTATATTAACTTCCCTCCTTTGTCAGAGATCAGTTGATTATATTTATGGAGTTTATTTTTGGGTCCTCTATTCTGTTACATTGATCTCTTTGCTTACTCTTTCACCAATACCATAATGTCTTGGTTATTTAAATTTTATAGTAACTTCTGAATCTGGGTTAAAAGAGTCCTCTTACTTTATTCTTTCCCTTCAATCTTGTCTTGGTTATTCAGGGTTATGTGTTTTTCCATATAATCTTTAGAATCAGTTTGTTGATATCATAAAATACCATGCAGGATTTTGATTTGGATTGCATTGAATCTATAGATAAAGTTGGAAAGAACTTACAACTTGATAATATTGAGTTTTACTATTCTTGAACTGGGATATCTCACCTTCATTTAGTTCTTCTTTGAGTTTATTCATCAGAGTTTTGTAATTTTCTTTACATAGATTTTGTACATGTTTTGTTAAATTTATACCAATTTCATTTTTGGATATGCTAATATAAATAAGATTTTGTTTATTTTTTAAAAATAGTATTGTGTTTGAATTTCAAATTCCATGTGTTCATTGCTTATGTGGGAAGATTGAATTTAATTAACTAATTAATTAGTTAATTATTGAATTTTATTTATTTAACCTTATACCCTGCAAACTTAGTATGATCACCTAATTGTTCCTGGAGGGTTTTTTTTTTTTTTTTTTTTTTTTTTTTTTTTTTTTTCTGATTTTCTGCATAGACACTGTGTCATCTGTGAACAAAAACAGTTTTAGTTCTTTATTCCCAATCTGTATAACTTTTTATTTTAAAGATTTTATTTATCTGATAGAGAGAGACACAACGAGAGAGGGAACATAAGCAGAGGGAATGGGAGAGGGAGAAGTGGGCCTCCTGTCAAGCAAGGAGCCCGACATAGGGCTTGATCCCAGGACACTGGCATCGTGACCTGAGTCCAAGGCAAATGCCCAACAACTGAGCCACCCAGGCACCCCCAATCTGTATAACTTTTATTTCCTTTTGTTACCTTACTGAATTTGGAAGGCCTTTCCATTTGTTGTTGAAAAGGAGTAGGTGAGAGTGAAATCCTTATCTTGTACTTGATCTTAGTGAGAAAGTTTTTAGTTTTTCACATTAAGTAAGGTGTTAAATGGAGGTTTTATTTATGTAGATTGTCTTTATCAAGTTGAGAAATATCCCTATCTTCCTAGTTTATTTATTTTGTTTTTATAAATATGAAGCATGCCATTCAATACTATATGTTAGGAAGTAAAAGAACATTATTTTTTAATAAATAAAAAATACAGAGAATTTAAGAAGCAAAAATATACATATCAGGACTCAAACTACTTTTCCAAAAGCCTAGTAAAATCATTTTTAAAAGTAATATAAACACATTAGAAATTTTGGCATGTTTTTACTGATGTATAATGTTTTTCATGTACTGCAAATACATGAGAGATAATTAAATTACTCATTTCATAGATGTTATTATTGCTACTAAAGTTTATTATTCCTTAATCAAAGCTGTATTTTATCTATTTTTGATGTGCTCAGTTTTTGTTACACAAAACACGTTTTATTTTATTCCTCTTACCAATAAGCTGAAACTAGGTCACTATTCACAGACATTAAAATATATGTTTTTGTTTTTTGTTTTTCTGTGACTAATTGCAATGATTTGTTAGTTTGGGCATAGTTGTCATATCTTTGAATACTTAGACATAGTCTGGACTTAATAAAATTAATGGTCAACTGAAAAAAACAAACAAAAAATCACTGTTTATCTGATAGTATAAATTTATCCCAAGGGATATAAAATATTCAAAACAACAGATATAACTCTCACTCCACCAAGTGATATATTTTAATTTTGTGATATAATGTTTTAATTTAATTAAATAAGCTATACCAATTATTCTAATGTATATAAAGAGCCATCCTCTTTTATTAGGAATTTGAACTTGTATGAATAAGCCAACTAAGACATCACTTCAAAATCAATTATCAGCTTATTAAATTATGTTGTACATAATGTAACAAAACATGAAGTAAAGGCAGGAGGAGCCTATTCTAAGACAAAGGTTTATACTGACCACTTTTCACTCTACTTTGGATTACAGCAAATGTCTTCTAGGAGTTATCCATGACTCAAGACTCATTTATTTCCACATCCTTCTAGTTACTGTTACTACCTTAATGGTCTGACGGAAGAACTCCAGGTTGATTGGGTCCCATTCAGAAACAGGCAGTGATGTTTTACCGCCTAAGTAATTCAGTATAACATTTCTATATGAATTTAAAATTTTCCTCAATAAAGTACTTATTTCCAAGCTTACCATCAAATAGTTGGTGGAACTTGTGAAGCATCTGAGCTTTTGTCCTACTCCAAACTAAAAAGTAAACTTACAACTATTAGGTGAATGCTGGAAGAATACAGAAGACTATTTGATTGTAGACCAAGAACTTTATCACTTATGGCATAGCAAGGAGTATGAACATCCTGTTTAGTCAGGGTCCCTTTGCCCCAAAGTTCTACAGATGGTGATGTGGAGGAACCCGGGCAGATACTACACATACAATGAGCTTGAATCACAGTTGAGGAAACCTGAGCTTAATAAATGCAAATATTTTATAATGTTCCGCGAGCAAATTTGACCATTTTCCTAGATAAAGACATTATCTTTATTACACTAGAGAGTAAACAAACTCTCCTTTTATAGCTATATTTTATCTTACTTATTTTTTAAAAAATTTTTAAAGATTTTATTTGTTTATTTGACAGGCAGAGATCACAAGTAGGGAGAGAAGCAAGCAGAGAGAGGGGGAAGCAGGCTCCTTGCTGAGCAGAGAGTTCGATGTGGGGCTTGATCTTAGGACCCTGGGATCATGACCTGAGCCGAAGGCAGAGGCTTTAACCCACTGAGCCACCCAGGAGCCCCTATAGCTATATTTTAAAAAGAATCCAGAAGAAAAAGACAAGAGTGCCTCATTTGCAAGATATATAGATATGCAGGAGATCCATGGGATTTTCTTCCAAGAATATTTACTTTCATTTCCATACAAACAAAATTTGTTTTGACAAATTTTCCCATAAGTATGTGCCTGTTTTGTCCACTTTGATTATTCTGACCCACAAAATTTAATTAAGGCTTCTCTCAACAGTACTCCAAGGGGCTAAGGATGAAGCCAACTTAGAGTTTTGACCACAGCAGTGCATCCTGGTGTCACAGAGCATATCCCATAAACCACATGGAGTTATCTAAGAAAGCACATGGCTTTATTCTTAAGTTTCTTGATTGACTCTTCTCCCAGGCTTCAGATGTTAATTCGGGTACAGAAGGATGTATTGGCAATAGAACAGATAAAACTGGCCCAGTGAAGAAAATCTAGATCAATTATTTCATTCATAACAATCTTAACCAGTGAGTTCAGGTTGACCTGAATGCCACCTGGAGTTAAACAGGTGTCATTAGTGACTTTAGCTAAATTTGAGATTGAATTTTAACTCTCTTTTTTAAATGGGTGAATCTCATTTTAGGTAAAACTGCTGTCAGAGTAGACATATAGCACAATGATTATATCATCTCAGGGTTACATGATCTACTGGTTTTCTTAAACACTTAATGTTTTCTTATGGCTATCTTTAAAATGTGAGTCCCAGTATTTTGAGGATGAGGCAAGTTAGTTCCTGGCTTCAGCACAGGTTAGAGTTCCAAGTACATTTATTGTGCCACTGGAAACAGGTAGTTAATTTTAACTTAAGGGAGCCCACAATGAGATTTCTATCTGTTGGGGGGCGTAGTATTCCAATGTATACAGTGCGGCCTCCTAACTGCTGGTGTGTCTTAGGAGTCACAATTTAAACTATTGAGTCTATTTCTTATATTTAGAACTGCCTAATTTCAGTCAGTTGAATTTGTCTTGTTTGTCCATGCCACCAGTTAAAGGGCATTCACTTATCCCACAAAGTGACTAAGAAACAGACTGACAAAGAAACAAGGGAAGGGAAGACATCTGGTGGTGTTAATAAGTGCTTTGTTTGTGAAGTGAAGGGTTTGCTGCTGTTTCCAACAGAATTCTTGATAAAGTTCAGAGGAATAGTGAACAAATCAATGTCAAAGCCAAATGGAAAGAACAACAGGCCAGCATTCCATTAAAAATAAGGTGCTTGTAATGGTTCAAGAGACCCACACCAAAGTGTTTTCCTTTGTGAGGAAGGTTCCAGGAGCTGTTCTGAAATAAAGATATAATCAATGCCACTCCTTCCCCTTAACACCTAGGATATACATAATATTTTCCCTCCTCCCTGGGTGCCAGGATCTTGATCCCCATCATTGGGTAAATATAATAAAAATTATAATGTCTTTCCAAACTAGAAAAGTTCTTTTCAAAAGTAGAAGAGAAAGAAAATAGTTTTATTGTTGAATAATTATTAAGCCAGAGTGGGATGTATATCACAGGCAATCCACAAAGAAATTACAAAGACAAATAAGTCTCACCCTTTATACAAGTCCACTTAGTTGACGGCCAGTTGTTGATCTTGAGAGTGGATATATAAGAGAACTTGACAATACCATTTATCACATGTTGCTCATTCTAAATCCATATTTGGTAAGTAGGATGACCATTTGTATTAGCTAGCTGACTTTATCCAAAGGAAAAAATGAACTCCTTATATCTTGATGGCAGGAAGTGGTTTTGAAACTTGGAGCAAGGCATCTGGAGATAGGTCCTGCCCTCCCACAGAAACTGGGAAATAGGGACTCTATCTTCTTTGCTGATTTCATTTCAAAGAGATGGAATCCAGACCCTAAAGACATACTGGAGTCTTAAAGTAGGCAAGAGTCCTATTTAGCTTTTGAAAAGATTTATGAATATTTCAAAGAGATAAAGAACTTGCAATTACAAGTTTGTAAGTAGATGCTCTAAGAAAAGGGAGGGGATGTCTTGTTTTCAACAGGAAAAATTATTTCCTTACCATTTTTTAAAATTATTTATTTATTTGAGAGACAGAGAATCATATATTGACTAATTAGCCCATTGTTGAATGATTTTTGTGACATTAGGTATACCATGTCAGACGGCAAATTGTTAAGAAACCAAACAGGTAACAAAAGATTAGTTTGGGTGGACATATTTATGTGACAGAAATTGACCAGTTGGTTTAGAACAGCAATACTGTACCAAAACAAAACAAAACAAACAAACAAAAAAAAACAAAAGAGCAAAAAACAGTCAAGACATATCATTTATAATCCTGAGAGAGCAAAATTCCAACATAGTCTATCTTCTAGGTTTGGTTGGGGCAGTGTTATATGCAATATATATTCGCTCATCATGAGACAAACAGGTTAAATTTTTTCATGAGTCTGAAGTCTGGCATGCAGTAGTAGGTTTTGCATCCCAAAGATAAAATATGTTACTTTGTGTCCAGGATATGATGGTATGTGTTTTGCTCTGTTCAGTGTGACAACTGGCCAAAACAGCAATAATTGAAGAATACATTACGTCAGTGTATCCAATGCATTCACTGGATAGTGCCGACTGGATTAGCAGTTTGACTGTGGCTGGTTTCATCAAAGGATATTACCATGGGCATCTATATACATGAATGACCCTGACAATTTGTTTTAAACATCAAAAAAGTAGGATGAAAACTAATTTAGGAGCCAATATTACATTGATGTTAAAACCCTGCTGTTAAATAATTTAAACTAGGTAAAAGGTATAAATATAAAAAAAAATACAAAAAATAACTACACTTCTTTTTTTATAGGAAAATTTGATGACAAAAAATGTAAGCTTCTTGGGGCACCTGGGTGGCTTAGTGGGTTAAGCCTCTGCCTTCGGCTCATGTCATGATCTCAGGGTCCTGGGATCCAGTCCCGCTTTGGGCTCTCTGCTCAGCGGGGAGCCTGCTTCCCCTCTCCCTCTACCTGCCTCTCTGCCTACTTGTGATTTCTATCTGTCAAATAAATAAATAAAATATTAAAAAAAATATATATATATATGCTTCTTGATGTTAAATACTTTTCACTCTACTCTCTCTTCCTTAATCTCACATTTTGGCCATTAGATAGTTTCTCTATTTATATGTCAAGTAAGCCTTAAACACTTTTTCTAAAGCTCTCATGGTCTTAATTACAAAAATCCAAGGATGCCCGAGTGGCTCAGGCAGTAAAGGGTCTGCATTCAGCATGGGGTCACAATCCCAGGGTCCTGGGATTGAGTCCTGCATCAGGCTCAAGCCTGCTTCTCCCTCTGCCTGCAGCTCCTCCTGATTATGCATTCTCTCTCTCTGACAAATAAATAAATAAAGTCTTTTAAAAATCTAATTTGGGGGCACCTGGGTGGCTTAGTGGGTTAAGCCTCTGCCTTCGGCTCAGGTCATGATCTCGGGGTCCTGGGATCGAGCCCCATATCGGGCTCTCTGCTCAGTGGGGAGCCTGCTTCCCCCTCTTTCTCTGCCTGCCTCTCTGACTACTTGTGATCTCTCTCTGTGTCAAATAAATAGAATAAAATCTTTAAAAAACATCTAATTTGTTTCTACTAAGATAGTACTTTATCCAACTATGTTCTTTAACAAATGTAACACATTTGAAGAGTCAAAAGTACAATTTCTCCTACAATAAACAATACATATTTGCATTCCCATAGTTTTTATAAAAATATCAGTCTTTGTAATTTTTAATTGTCTACATGATATACCTATGGACCATATCTTAATAAATCAATACACAGAAAAAGCAGTTGGATTATATTGGTTAAAAAAATCAGTAAAAAAACTTTGCCTAACTATTTGGTATCTTGAAAGAGAGATGATTTTATTTTAATATATTGGAACTGCATTAGGTTTTAGCTAATGGGCATATAGGACAATTTGATATATTATTGCTATAGACTAAAAATCTGTGTTTCCCTAAAATTCATATGTTGAAACCTACTCACCAGTGTGAAAAGATCTAGAAGTGAGTTTGGAGAAGTGATTAAGTTGTGAGAGTGTAGCTCTCATAAATGGGATTAGTGCCTTTTAAAGAGGCTCCAGAATAATCCTTGCCCTTTTCATCGTGTGAGGTTACAACAGATCCTCACCAGACACCAAATCTGCTGTGCCTTTGGACTTCCCAGACTGCAGAACTGTGAAAAATAATTTTTTTTTTAAATAAGCCGAGTCTATGATATTGTGTTATAGACACCCAAATGGACTAAGACAATTACTGCAGCCAAAGTATGCCCATATCTACATCAAAATAGTCATAGAATTTAATTAACTTAAGATCGTGTAGATAAATATGTGTCTGCCCGAGTCAATACATAATGAGAAATATGAAAAATATATTGAATTTACATTATTAAGAATTAAAACATGGTGTCAAATCTCTAAAATGGTATTGGAACAAAGCTCTCTGGGTTGAAGGAGTGAGGAATTGGGCAAGTCTTTCTCCAGTTAAGGATAAAAGTAGATATATTTTTTCAATATATATTTTTTCAAAATCAATAATTTTTAAACTAGAAATAATCCAAAGTCATATAACAAGTTGAGAAACATCTATTTAAGAAAAAATTGAACCACAATATAGAAGAATGGGGGTCTATGTCAGTTTGTAGTTGTTCCTAATTCTCCTCAGTGATACTAGGAGATTTATTTATGGGGAGGAACAAGTCCTAAGGCCTACCATAAGGGGTTCATTTGATTTGGAGTGAAGTTTAGAAAATCCCCATGCTTCAGGAATTATCAGAAAGATTAGACCTTGGTGACAAACAAAGAGGAAAAGCTAAATTGATAGCTATCCTGAGGTTATGATCTGGTTGATGCAAGCAAAGACTGACCAGTTAGACTGAAACATACTGGGATAGCCAGGGAATGAAATAGCAATACTGGTCTAATGATCTGAAGGTACCAAAATTAATCTCTCATGAAAAGAGAATACAAATAACTTATATTAGTTTTCTGTTTCTGCTATAATGAATTACCTCAAATATAGGTCTTAAAGCAATACAAAATTTTAATTTATAGTTCTAGGGGTCTGACACCTAAAACCTGCCTCACTAGACTAAAGTCATCATGTTGGCAGGTTGGGTCTTTCTGGAAGTTCCAGGGAAAATCTTTGTTTTGGGTTTTCCATCTTTCAAAGGACCTTGGCATTCCCTGGCTTGTGGTGGTATCATTCTAATCTCTGTTCCTTTCATCACATTGACTTTTTCCATTCTACTCTGATCCTCCTGCTTCCCTCTTATAAGGACTCATGTGAGGACAATAGACCCACTGATACGATCCACGCTAATCTCTCCATCTCAATATCTCTAACTCGATCACGTCTGCAAAGTTTTTTGTACCATGTAAGAACATATTCACAGGTTCTAAGGGATTAGTTCATGGGCATCTTTGGGTGGATTATTTGACCTAACACAGGGTCTGAGCTATCTAAATATCCCTGAATGAATGTAAAGCCTGCACAGGCAGATCTTTAACACAAGAAGGATCTTGGCAGAGGGTTAAGGATTGTGCAGATTTGCGAAAGGCCTGAAAGTTGAATGCATTCCCTAATGCTTGCACAGATCTATCAGAAATGGGTGAGAACCTTACTGGTTCACAGTATTTAAGCACAATCTCTGATCAGTCATTGGCCAACTATAAGCTGTGTTTCCCCAGGCATAGTACAACTGGCACAAAAATAAAGATGAAAGAAAAGAAGGTAGAAAAGGAGGGAGGGAAGGAAGGAGGAAGGGAGAGAGGGAGTGATGATGAGATGAGCAAAGAGGAAGGGAGGAAGAAAGAAGGAAGACAGACAACTAAGCAGAGAAATCAGCAGAGCACCCTGTGGTGGAGATAGATAGATATTAGAGAATTAAACAAGGAAAGTCACTAAAAGATACAAACATACAAAAAGACACAAACATACAAAAAACAAACATACAAAAAACAACAACCCTAGGGGATATGTAAATCCATAGTTGCTATATCATCTAAAAAGTTTGATTTTAAACAAAATATGAAAATTCAGGAAAAAATAAAAGGTGATCTATATGCAGCAAAGAAGCAGTCAATAGAAACTGTTTCAAAGAAGCCTAGATATTAGAATAAGCAGACTTCCAAGAAGTAAGCATAAACATGTTCAAGATACATGATAATGAGCATCTACAAAAAGCCAACATACTAATTAGTGAAAGATTAAATTCCTTATCTTATAATAGGGAACAAGGAAAAAATATTTTCTCTCTCCACTTCAGTTCAACATTGTACTTAAAATTCTATTCAGTTCAATAAAGCAACAACAACAACAACAAGCACCACCAAAAACGAAAAGAAAGACATGCTTGTTAGAAAGAAAGAAAGAAACTTCTTATTTGCAAACTACTTCATTCTATATGCAGAATATAGTAAGTAAACAACTCCCCCACACCAAAAAAAAAAAAAAAAAAAATATATATATATATATATATATATATATATATATATAAGCTTACTAAAATAAATAACAACTTCACCAAAGTTGTAAGATACAATATTGCATTACCATATATAGTTGGCCCTTGGGCAATGCTGGAGTTAGGGGCCCCAGCCCCCACCCTTCACAGTAAAAAAGTCCACATATAACTTTTCATTCCCTCAAAACTTAACTACATATAGCCTACTATTGAGATACTTAATCTTGTGAAGATAAAACTTTTCCCTAAATTGATTGGCATAATCTATATATCCCTACAAAATCCCAGCAGAATTATTGTTTTCTAGAAATCTACAATCTGATGTTGAAATTGAAATAAAAATGCAAAGGACTCCAAAAAGCCTGAATAATTTAGAAATAAAACAAACAATTTATACTTCCTGACTTCAGAAGTTACTATAAATATACTGTTATCAAGAAAGTGTGGTGTGATATAAGGATAGATATACAGGTCACTGGAACACAAGCCCACAAGTAAACCCTCATATTGTATTAATAATCAGTTGATTTTCAATGACTTTGTTGGGGCAATTTAGTGTGGGAAAGTGTAGTTATTTTGCAAATGATAAAGGTTTGTGTAGCAACTGAACATCCATATATCAAACACAAAAATTAAAAAAAAAAAAACATAGTTACCTTACACCAAACACAAATATTATCTAAAAAATGGATCCTATACCTAAATGTAAAAGCAACAACTTTAGAAAATCAAAATATATAATAGGAAGAAATCTTTATAATATGGGTTAAACAAATAGTTCTTAACCCATAAAAGAAATTTTGATCAGTTACTATTTATTGAAATTTTTAAAAATGTACCTCAATAGACACAATTAGGAAAACAAGACAGGTCACTGACCTGAAAATCATATATCTGCAAAAAGACTACATTTAAAGAATATAAAGAAGATTTCCAATGGAAACCTGAAAAGAACAGACCAAATAAAAACTGGCAAGATACTTGAATTGACATTTAACCAAAGAAAGCTGAATGGCTAATAAGTATATAAAAAGATACTCACTACTCTCAGTAATTAAATAAATACAGATTAAAATAACTAGAATCGCCATCTTAAAGAGAAAGATAATGGGATGCCTGGGTGGCTCTGTCAGTTAAGGGGCCAAATCTTGATTTTGGCACAAGTCATGATCTCAGGGGCATGAGATTAGAGCCCTATGTGGGGCTCTGCCCTCAGCAAGGAGTCTGCTTGAGATTATCTCCCTCTCCCTCTGTCCCTTACCCAGGTTGTGCTCGCTCGCTCTCTCTCTCTCTCTCTTTCTCTTTATCTCTCAAATAAGTTTTTAGAAAAAGAAAGGAAGGAGGGAGGAAAGGAACTAAGGAAGAAAGGAAGGAAGGAAAGAAGGAAGGAAGGTAAGAAGGAAGAAAAGGAGGGAGGGTAGGGAAGGGAAGGGAGAGAGAAAAGAGAGAGAGAAGGAGAGGAAGGAAGGAAGGAAGAAAGGAAGGAAGGAAAGAAGGAAGGAATGGAGAAAAGAAGGAAGGAAATAACCAGTATTGGCCAGTGTGTGGAAAAATGGAAACATAAAACAATGTTGGAAGAAATATAAAATGGTAAGTCTCTTTGGAAAATATTTTGGTAGCTTCTTAAAATGTTAAACATAAAAAAAAAATAAAATGTTAAACATAAAGTTACCATAAAATCAAGCTATTTCACTCCTAGGAATCTATCCATGAGAAATGTCTGTGCCTGTCTTGTAAGTGGTATGGTGGAAGACAGCACTAGAAATTTGAAATTTTCAAAAATTTTTGAAATTTTTTGAAAGATCAATTCTATAAATTATATGGCCTTTTTCTTTTCTCCTTCTTATAACATTTGGATATCTTTATCTCATAATCTCTACTTACTCTAACTTCTATCAATTTTAACATTTTAAATTATGTATCATCTTACAATTTTTGTGACTCCTTTTTTATCATGTTGGATCTTTATAAATGTAGGAGATAGATAAGAAAGCAATTGCCCACATTTTCTAGATTAAAAAAAAAAAAAAGGTTAAAGTTCTAGGTTTCAGAGAACCTCTAACCAAGGTTACTCCACCAAAAAATCATCAAGTATAAAGATTTGAAAAGATTGTTTTGAGAACAGTTCAGTAAACTCTGTCATTTACTATTCAACTTTTTATCCTAGATTAGTTCTTTAAAAAGCCATTTAAGGGGCGCCTGGGTGGCTCAGTGGGTTAAAGCCTCTGCCTTCAGCTTGGGTCATGATCCCAGAGTCCTGGGATCGATTTCTGCATCGGGCTCTCTGCTCAGCAGGGAGCCTGTTTCCCCCTCTCTCTCTGCCTGCCTCTCTGCCTACTTGTGATATCTGTGTTAAATAAATAATAAAATATTAAAAAAATAAAAAGCTATTGTAACAGAAGACTCTTTCCCCTGTTTGAACATCTTAATTTTTTTTAAATGACAACATTGAAAATAGGATTTAAATTTTATATAGTATCTCTTATAGTATTGACTCTTTCTCTGTAGTAAAAAATTATACAGTGTACATATGATAGAAATCCAAATTTCTCTCATTTGTTCTACTAATTGTAATATGGAATGTTGTATGTTCTCTTAATCTTAAAATATTCCTACTTTCTATCCATTATGGATATCAGTCTATTATGAAATTATTATTTTTTTCTGGAACATTATATTTTTAAAAAGATATATTAGTATAATTTCCTGGGCTAATTATAGAAAAATTATTTTTAATAAGCTATTAAATCTATATCAACTTACGAAAATTGTTAGGGTAGAAGTTTGTGCACTGTCAAAATTTCAAAAGAGGACTATAAGCATAGTGTTTAGACTCATCACATATTTTTAATTAACTAGATATAAAAGCCCAGAATTATTGATAAAGTAAAATTAACTTAATTCATATATTTTAAAAATTAATACTAAGAGAATCATCTCTATTCCCACTCCTTATAGCATAGTAAAGAAAACATATTCTTCATGTACAGAGAGACTTAATTTCAAGTTCTTACTTCATATATCTGTATCTATCTATATACATAAATCTATATAAATAAATCTATATATTATATGTCCTTCAAGAAATTATTCTGAAGGTAAAATGGAAACAAGGTATAGAAGTGCCGTAATGTCATAGAATTTTATGTTTTGATAATATTCAAGTATCCATCCACAACCCTAACCTAACAACCTAATTTACTTCACCACTTAGATGGCTAACAGGTATCACATTCAGCATGTTCGGTTATTGTTTATCCATCACCCAAAAACCAGTAAATGGCACTATTTATCATAGTTTCTCAAGCCTATGCTATAATTATCTTTGTTTCTGACTTTACACTTACTGCTCATGTTTAATCCAGAAGAAACTTCTTTTATTTCTGCCTTAAAAATAATCTCTCACTCAATTCATAATCCACTTCTAGTTTATCATTTACATAATAATTATATATCAATTTTTATAATGGCAAATTTAGATCATCTCATGTCTTATTACCCTCCAGTCATTCCAAAAGCATGCTTCACTTTATAAGGTGCTTCATCATTTGGCTTTGCCTCTTTTCTTTGAACCTATTTTATACAGTTTAACTGTGCTATTCTTCAAGGCATTCTCTTTTTGTTTGGTTGTTTTGTTTTGTTTTAAATGAAAGCACCAGATTCCCTCCATCGAGGTCTTCCCTCGGCCAGAATTTCTCTTTCCCAGGTGCTATTCATATCTGCCTTTTTCACATCATTTAGATACCAACTTACATATTCTTAGAAACTGCTTTTAAGATTTTTGGGGGGAAATTACCTTGTTTAAGCAATGTTTTCTTGATTTTTTTATTGTTAAATATATTTTCCTTTCTGTGTACTAATTTATAACATTGATTCACTCACAAGATTCAATTCTGGTCATGTCCATCATGTTTTTTCTACTTGAGTTTCCTGATCACAGCACAGTGTTTAACACATAGTAGGCATGTAGAAAAATTAACTGTTTTTCCTTGAGCCATGCAGTTTTCAGAAATAAATGCAAATTCACCATTCTGCAGATAAGCCAAATTTGTCTTTTTTTCCAACTCCCCTTTGTCCCCTCGAAGTATGGGAAACAACCTATTGATATTTGACTAAAGTGTTTATAATTGTCTGAGTTGTTCATCCAGTTCCCATCTATGAGCTTCATGAATGTTGGCTCTTTGACTTTTAATATCCTATTATCAGGAACTAGTCGATAATTGGCATATCTTGTTACTAAAACCCAGATTCAGCTGCCCATCTCTTGAAGACCAATACTTGAGAGATGAATTCTGACTGGAAAGAAATACAAGCTTTATACAGGAGGTCCCCACCTGGGAAGAAGGCAGACTTTTGTCCAAAGGTCAACTCCCAGGTTTTTGCTTGGCCCAGAGATTTTTAAAGGAGTTTGATCAGTTAAAGGAGTGCAGTGGCCTGTGTCAACTCTTGATTATGTGCAGACTCAAGGGTGTCAGCTGCAGTTACAATGGTGCTCAGAGGTGTGGAAGAAGTTTTAGTTCCTTGGAACCCAGGTGGTTCTACAAGAAGGTCTGGTACCCAGGGGCTGTGCATAAGTACTCTGTTCTTTCTGCAAAGGAGAGCAAAGTCTACAAATCCACAGAGGGAGGTAAGTAAAGTCATTTGTGTGGTCATAAGAAGAAGAAGAAAAAAAAAAAAAAAACACTTTGCTAAGTCTGCTGAGATAATCAGAAAGCTGAGGTGGCTTCAAGTAGACTGGTTGGCCTCTGTGGCCAGGGAAAATTCTGGTCCCTTATTCCCCAAAGTCTTTGTTCTGCAAATCTCAAAGGAGCAAATCAGTTCTGTTGCAGATCAAGAGCCTTAAGTCATCAAGCAAGAATTATGTTAATTTGAAGCAGGTTAACCCTTAAGACCAGGTAGAGTGCTGTTACATTTTACATATTTGGTAAATATTTATTGAAAAAAATAATAAAGGTGATCAATAATTTTTTTAAAAAACTAAAACATAGTGACTTTATTAATTGCTAATTTTCCATGTTTTTGTGTGTCTAGAATACTGGCTCAGAATAATGAGCTGGGCAGAAGTGAAAAGATAAGGGATATATTTGAAATTAGACTTGACAGTTGTTGATTGAAAATTTGAGTAATGAAGGAATCAGAGAAATTAAGAGCATCTCCTGGACTTACCCTTCCCAATAAAATTCAAATTATTTGTGATCTTTCGGATTATCTTCTGGTTCAGACCTCTATCTCCAGCTATATTCAAGATCAGCGATTGGTACCAGTAAGTCAGAGTTCTAAAGAAAAATAGAAAAAGAGATTTCCATGACATATCAGCAAATCCTCCCTCTGACTTCAGTTAGACACCCTATATTCAAGAGAGAAAACTAATGACTAATGTAGAAAAGTTTAAGGTAGTCTTCTGATTGTTTTTGAAATAGTTTAATGCTTTAAGTGCACATGATGAAGCAAGTATCATAGAATTATTTCCTTTCTTTTTTTTACATACTTATTTTTCTTTTAAGTTTAAAACTCCGGTTATGTCAGTTTGCTCAATACAGAAAAACTGAAGGAATAACAATATTTTAAAGTATTTATCTAGTTTTTAATCATAACTTTTGAGAAATTACTTGTGAAGTTTTATCTCAGTAGGTATTATTATATCTCTGTGGGGTGTCCAGATCAATTACTTTCACTCAATTACATAATTACATACAGAAACATACTCAAAAATGTTTCTGGCAAAGATCCTTCAAGCCTGCCTAATGGTTTTTAGCATTAACATTCAGTACTATTGCTCTTGGGGCCACATTATATTTTTCACCTAATTTAATTTCCCCAGAATATTTTTTATTTCTGAAGCTTTGGTTTTTGTCTTTGTTTTCTCAAATACTGATCATGTCTTTAGATTTAGTCTGAGCTACATAAGAATTAGATGTATGTGATATTTACTAGGGAAATGCTGTTAATCAGTGCAAGTCTTCTTAGATAAGGAAATTTTAAATCAGTTAAAATAGGAAATCTGTTGAGAGCACTGTGTAGGGGAGTTGCTAGTGATGGTGTGTTCAAACACCATGCCCATTCTTGCAAGGGGGAGGTTTTAAATAAAATGGATTTTTAATGCCTTTTAGATTGCATAAGGTTTTCATACTAGGCACATATTTTGCTTTGAAATTTGGGTAAAAAATAGAATGTTTTTTATTAAGCTTACTTCTACTTAAGACAGATATCATTTCACACAAGTATAAGGCTGTTGGTCAGTATTTAGCATGATGGATAGTTAACATTCAAAAAAATACATTTTAGAAAAAAATCTTTACAGCTCAGAATGTACTAAATATTATGTCTAAGAAGGGAAGTAAAACTTTCTCAGTCCACTTTGCAGGGATTTTGATGCAGCCATAACAAAGCTGTTACTAAGAATCAAAATGAGGGGTGCCTGGGTAGCTCAGTGGTTTAAGCGCCTCCCTTTGGCTCAGGTCATGATCTCAGGGTCCTGAGATCAAACCCCACATTGGGCTCCCTGCTCAACAGGGAGTCTGCTCCTCCTTTCCCTCTCTCCTCCCCCTCACCACTCTCCTCTGTCCCTCCCTTTCCACTCCCCCCTCCCCATACTCGTGCTCTCTCTCATATTAATAAATAAAATCTTTAAAATAAAAAGTGAAATTTATCTTCTTCCTTTTAAAAATCTGATACTTAATAATAAATATAGCTTTTGTGCTTATACAGGATTCGTATACCACAATTTGTCATATTTATTTTTATCTTTTTTTCTAAGGATAAGTAATATATTTATTAATATCCAAACATCTGAAGATAGTAACTCATTATTTAACATACCAGTGCCTGACCAATAATCATATAAAACGTAAAGATATATCAAGGTAAACTACACCTATGTTAAGGGAAGTGGGGAATTCAGTATTATCTTGAAAAGTTAAACTTTCATATATAAACACTTATGACATATATCTTTAACATATATTTATATATATATGGGAAATAAGCTCATGAAAAAGTGAAGTTTATTTATCAGAGAAATGTACGTTAGATAAAAAATGACTAATGATTGAGAAAGGCTAAAATTTAAAGACCATCAGCTGTGAATATTGATGAGAACTAGGAGAAATGGGGATAGTGAAATTGCTGGTGAGAGTGTAAAATGGTGCAACCACTTTAGAAAAATATTTTTACCTATACAATGATTCAGATATTATGTGCCTAGATATTTAAGGTATAAAATATGTATTCACTAGCAGTCTTGCACAAGAAAGTCTATTGCAGCTTTATTTAACATAACTAAAGACAGGAAAAAAATTAAAATGTTTATCAACTTGACAATATATAAACAAAGTTTGCTGTATATATAGAATGAGACATTACTCAAAAGATATTGAAAACACTGATACACACACTAACATGGATAAATTGCCCACACAGAATAGTATGTTTCCAATTCTATGAAGATCTAATGTTAGCAAAACAATCTGTGGTTTAAGAAAAAAAAAATACATAAACTGGTTGTCAGTTTATGACATTGTGGAACTGGATGGAAAAAGAGCAAGAGAAATTTCTGGATGATGGAAATAACCTCACTTGATAGGAGAAGTACAGATGTATGCTTTTATAAAACTCACTAAATTGTACATGTAGAATATGTGTATTTCCCCTCATGAATTTTATCAAAACAAAAAGTTCTGTAAATAAAACTAAGCATAGAAAAGTATTAAATAAAAAGGTAGAGTGTATCTGATTGTGGCATTGAGACTCCTTTTAAATATTTCTTTATTTTTTTATTTCCCTTAAATGTTCACATGCAATTTTTACAATCAAAAGACCAAACAAAACAGATTAAAATATTGAAAATATTGAAGATGTAATAAGCTACTCCAGTTAAGTTCTTATTTAATACACTGGTATAAATAAAATGTATTTATAATGAAGTATTAATTAATATTTTTAAGTTCATAAACCATAAGAGAAATATTTTATTTAATAACTGGAAGCTGGCAGATCTTCATATTTCCACTGATATTATTTTACATATAGGTTTATTAGTGGACCTTATATGACTAATAATTTTGAATAATAGATCTATCAGAGAACATAGCATTTCATTCATAACTTTACAGTTGTTTTTAAATTCTGTATTAACACGGGACATGGCATAATTATACATAGTTGAGTTTCAAATGTGACTCATACTGATTTTATAGGCTATTCAAAAATAGCACTTATAAAAGGGTATCATGCAACAGCAAACTAAATTAAGATTGAGGAAACCACTCAGAAAAATGATTAGGATTTTTTATGATTTCCTGATTTACTTCTGCAAAGATATATTTTACTTATTCATACTACATAGCATGCTTATGCTTTGTTTCATTTATAATACTCAAATGTTTAACTCTTACAATTTTAATAAATAAACAGAACTTCCCTCTTTTTTCAAGTTTGTTGTATAGCTATTGACATACTTCATTATTAGCTTCTAATTGGTTTTGATTTTGCATAGCTGTGAAACTCATTTGAATAAGCTCATTATTTTGCTGCCAGAAGAAACAAAATTTAATTTAATTAGAGGTCATTGCACTTCCAGATTGAGTTAATTAAAGATCTAATCAAGCCTCCTGTGTATAAGTACATTGTCAGTTGGGAAAAATCATTACAAGGCAAAACTCTAAAATCTACATTAAGGTTAATAGTTTTTTCAACTAAAACTTTGTATTTCTTGGCTCCTCCCAGCTCTGTAACCCCCTGAAATATTGAATAATGATTGTCAAGATGGTCACATCTGCATAATGTGCTGTATTCATACTAATACATCTTTATCAAGATTTCCAAAAATAAGCAAGATCTAGGTCTTAAATCAAAGAAATGATTAAAAACTACACAAGATGATGTTATGCTACAGAGTGTCTGAGCACTCTTATGTTTTCATAAGAATAAATAAAAAACAATATAAATTTAATTAACACTATCGATTATTAAGACACTATACAAATCTGTAATAGCTCTATTTAAGTACCCTCTCTTCTTTTCTTTTTGGTTCTATTTACTGATCTTAAAGGCAAAGTCTTGATACGGTAAATGAGCTGCTGAAAATATAAAATGGAATGCAAAGGATTCCTGAAGAAGAAAGAAATTATGTTTCAGATGGTTATGGAATTTTAGGAAACCCAGAAGTAAGTTGATGTGGACATTAAGTTTTTTAAAAGATAGGGAATGAAAATCAACCTATGACTATTTGGTGCAAATGTTTCAATTATCAATCAACTAGGGTCTTCATCACTCTGCTGCTTATTGATATAGCATTAATTATGCTACAAAGAAAAACTGTCTCTTAAAAGTACAATCTATATAACTCTGGTACATATATCTTGTAATTTTCCAAGAAGATCCATAATTGAATTCAGTCTTCAAAGCGACAGTCTAGTTCTGGTGAAAATGAAGTAAAACATATAATTTACAGTAGATTTCATGTGAACCAGATTGTTTCAACCTAGAGTAAGTTATGATTAGTATCAAAACAGAAGTTGTATGTATGTATTCTCTCTTTTTAAAAAAAAAATTTACTATTCTAACAATAGTATTTAATAAATTGTTTTTCTCAACTGTATTTCCAAATTTAAAAAAAAAAAAAAGGAGAGAGAGAAAGAGAGAGAAGTGAGATATTTACTAAGTTCTAGAAGTAGCAAAACTAAATACTAGAAAAATAAAAGAATGTAGTTATGTAGGACAGTAGTCCACCTAAATGAGTAAAAACTCTTAAGTCATCCAGATAATTACTAGAGAAGGAACTTAGCTAAAATAACTTATCCACTGCATCTGCATTCTCCCTTGGCAAAATGAGCCTGCTATCTTCCTCAGTAAGTTAATAATGAATGCAGCATTCTTAGTGCCTAGTAATGTTAAATCTGGCTACTTTACATATTTTGTAAAATCCATGGATTACAAGTCAATCACAAATGCTCAGAAGATATGAAACAGTAGGGATACTAAAGATACTAAAATAAGTACTAAAGATACTTTTTCTTTTCTTAAGATACTAAAAGGTAACTTTTCTGTAAGTGGACATAGTCGTGGGACATTCCACCAAGTGAGAATGATCACAATCTCTGAGGAATCACAAATAATTCTACAATATTTCATTGTATGCAACTGATATAGATGCCATCAGTCAAATATTTTAATTATGTTGACAATAATTACGTCAAAATGGAAATCTCTACAATGTGTAGTTATATTTTTAGTGAGAATTAAATAAAAATAAAATTGAGTTTTAAATAGATTGTTTGCTTTGAGTCCTGGAAATGCAAGTAAAAACACTTCCTGGGAATTAGTACTAGCTCAAAGGTAATTATTATTATAGTCAAAATTAGCTATATTCCCTAAGAGTTTCAAGACTGGGAATGAATGCTTAACATACCAAATTATGATTACACACACACTCGCCACATACACACATTACACATTTTAATTATCATTACCTCTTTCTTTCTCTCATCCTACTTTCCTCAGACAATTTTATGGACACCTATTTAAATATCATATGGCACAACTGTTTGTCTTACTCTACATACAGTCTCTCTATAGGTTCATGTAATTTTTCTTGTTAAGGAAACAATATGGAGAATAATTACAATTATAAATACTTATAAATATCAACTCCATAACATTTTGTATTAGGAAAGTTTGATGGCTGTAAATTCTGGTTAAGTCAATAGTGTGATGTGTCCTTTTGTTCTTGTCCTACATCTTATTCTGTATACATTATATTTTTACATGCATTATAAACTCATATTACAGTGTTTATTTTGCTTTAAAAAGAGGTTGAAACTGGAAAAAATGGTTGAAATAGAAAAATCTCTTTTACACAATAAAAAGTAGTGTTTAAAGTTTATAATTTGGTAAGTCTTGATATATGTATATACTCATGAGTCTCATGAGTATATGAATGTATGAGTATAATAACTCATATTACCAACTCAGATAACAAAATTTTCCATCACCCACAATAGTCTTCTTGTGTTCCTTTGTGATCCATTCATCTACCTTCATCCCCAGGCAGTGATGTATTTGCTTTTTTTCCTCATAAAGATTAATTTCCATTTGCTCAAATTTTATATGGAGTCATATAATCTATGTACTCTTTTCTGCCTGACTTTTTTTCAGTCAGAATTCTCTCTCTCCCTCCTTCTTTCTCACTCCCTCTCCCTGAGTCATCCATGTTCTTGAATGTAACAATATCCATTCTTTTTATTTCTGAATAATATTTAGTTTTACAGATAAACCCTATGTTCTTTATTTACTTGTTAATGGACACTTGGGTTATTTTCAGATTTTGGCTTTTACAGATAAAGCTTATATGAAATTATGTATACTAGTTTTATTATGGACATATGGTTTAATTTTTCTTTCTGAAGGTAAGTATCTAAGAATTACTTGGTGGTATATAAGTGAAGGTTAAACTTTATAAGAAATCACCAAATTATTTTCCAAAGTGATTGTACCATTTTATAGCAGTGGATGAGGGTTCCAGTTTGTTCAAATCCTTGACAACATTTGGTACCTTCAGTATTTCTTTTTTTTTATTTTTGCCATTCTAGTGTCTTTATATTCTGTTCTTAATTTGTAATTTCCTAATTATGAATAATATTGAACATTTCGTTAATGCGCTTATTTTCCACCCCTATACCTTCTTTGGTAAAATTTTAGTTCAGATCTTCTGGGCTTTGTGTTTTTGTTGTTTTTGGTAGTTAGTCTTCCAGTTACTTAGTTGTAATGATTATATATATGTATATGTGCATACATATATATTTCTATTTCTATATATAATGTATATTTCTAAAATTATAAAGATCTGAATTTTATTAAGCTTTATGCTACTTCATTTACAGTTATGAGTAAAGCTTGCTATAGGTATTCAAGATGAAATTAATAAGCAAACTACTGTATTTGAGTATGTATAGATGCATAAATAAACACATATGTGTGTGTGTGTGTGTATTTCTATATGTGCACTTATAGAATGCTTGGTAAAAATAGAACGTTGACTAAAGAATTCAAAGGAAACAGCAGGAATCCACTGGTTGTTTTGTGGTATGCCCTCAGTGCTTACTTTGAATGTACCACACTGTAGACAAACCATTACGCAGAAAAGTCTTATTTTAAATTGATGACCATAAACTTTGTGTGAGCCCTTAGTATTAAAGAAAATTTTACTACATATGCCTATGCTTTCCACTCTTAATATTTCATGTCTTCAGAATTTTAAGACCTTGTAACTCCAATTTCCTCTCCACACTAAAAGTGAATGATCTTGCTCTCTACTTGAGAAAATTCAGGCAATTAGAAAAAACTTGCATGAATTCCCTCCTGTCTTTTACTCACTACCTGCATCTACACCTCTGTTCTCTTCCTCACACTTCTTGCCTTATGTCAACTTTCTATGTTCCTACGATGAACAAATTCTTCCACTTATGCACTAAAACCTATCCCTTCTCTTCTACTTAAGGCAATTATTATACAAATAAATGCTTTCCATTCATTCATAATTTTTTGTTGAAAGCTGTTAATGACATATTAGCTAATTGGAAATGAGATAAATAGGCTTTTTGTTTAAGGTTTGATGTTGATAAAGTTAGGCTATATTTAATGTTTGTTGTAGTTGTAGATGTCAAAGACTGCAGTTTCCTCGAGTATCCTTGTCTCTCCTGTTGCCTTGGGGTTTCCCTAAGAACACCTCCTTAAATAGTTTGTGTCTTATAGCTCTTTCAGCTGTGATCATTTTTACTAGAGCCCTGTTGTCATTTTGATAAGGTATGAGGGAGGAAAGAGTTCTCTAATTTGTGATTACATTTCAGTCTTTCAGTGGGCTGTGTCTCACAGTTGTGACCTTCCAAATTGTTTGTAACTCTCCCCATAGTCTTCCCCTTAGGTAAGACTAGAAGCCTAGGGGGAAATGAAGTACAGGTAATGCCAGCATACTGCTGTGATAACGACTTTTCTCCTGAAGAGTGGGATTTTCTTATTAAAAAAAAAAAAAAAAGAAAAGAAAAGAAAAGAAAAAGTAGTGGGTGCATTTCAAAATCATTACCTCTTTTCTCCCCTCTGCCAGAGACAGGAGATCTTTTTTGGCTCTTCTCTGTGGGAACACAGTAGAGGATCCTGGAGGCCAAACTCATGAAATTATAGGATCATCCCCCCAGGATTATGTCACCCATGAGTTTCTGACTTACATGTTAGTTCATATTTAGCCTTCCATGATTCATAAAATATAGGGACTCCCACCAGGTTATGGTTCCCGTGGTTTCTGCTCCAGTAAGCTGGTCTTGTCATGAGCTGATTTGCATTTCTTTCCAGATATCAGCTTTATCCTTTGCCCTGTGACCTCAATTCTCTGTTAATTCCAAGAAAAGTTGTTGATTTTAAGTTTGTTCAGCCTTTTTTTGTGTAAGAACAAGGGTGAAGACCTCCAGGCTCTCTATGTGTCAGAGCTAAGCCTGAAGTCTCTTTTTTATATATCATCATTTCTTCCTTCCTCCTGAATCATTTCTATTAGCATACAAATACACTCTTGATTCTGCCATTTAATAAAACTTTCTCCTGACTCATTTTTTTCTCCCTTTTGGTGTTAGTTTCCTAGAGCTTACTTAATAACTTACAAGACTGAGTGGCTTAAAACAATAGAAATTTATTTCTCACAGTATTAGAGATCAGAAGTCCAAATTCCTGATGTGGATAGGGCTATGATGCTGCTGAAGGCTCTAGGGAAGGAGCTGCCCAATGCTTTTCACCTTAGTGGTGGGAATTTGAAGTAGAACAGTCCCTTTGGAAAAAGTTGGGTAGTTTCTTAAGTAAAACACAAATTTGCCCCATGACTAAGCAACTTCACTCCTAGTTATCTACTCAAGGATAATTAAAAGAAAAAGTCCATAGACTCACACATGAAAATTTATAGCAGCATTATTTATATAGTAAAAAAAAAAAAGGAAAAAAAGAAAACATTTATCAAATGGTGAAAGAATAAACCAAATGTGGTATACTCATACTATAAAATATTATTTTGAATGAAAAAATAATTATATAATTATACATGCAATTATATTAATGAATCCTCTAAGAATTTCTCCTAAAAGAGCTCAGAAAAAAAAAAAAAAAAACTACAGTTTGTATGATTTCTTTATGTGAAATTTCTAGAAGAAATCCTATAGAGAGAAAAAGGAAATCTGTGGTTGCCCTGGGCAGGGTGATAGGAAAAAGAAATAGCTGCCTATAGCACCAAACAATATTTTTTAAAGTCACAACATGTTCTAAAATTAGATTGTTATGATGTTTGGGTAAAACTATAAATTTACTAAAAGTTATTAGATTGAACTTTTAGAAATGATTGAATTTTAGTATAAAATTTGCCTCAATAAAGTAATTAAAAATAACAACAATTAAAAAACAGCATCTGGTCTCCCTGCCTTTAATCTTACAGGAACACATTATTCATCTTTTTCTGATTATTTCTTCTGTATATTTGTTATCATCTACTATATTACATGATTTGTTATTTATTATATTTGTTCTATCAGAATATAAATGGCAAAGATCTTTATTAATTTGGATGTATACTGAAAGCCAGAAAAGTGTTAACATATTAATCAATATATATTTTTTTAAAGATTTTATTTATTTGACAGACAGAGAGCACAAGCAGGCAGAGAGGCAGACAGAGAGAGAGGGGGAAGCAGGCTCCCCGCTGAGCAGAGAGCCCAACGCGGGGCTCGATCCCAGGACCCTGAGATCATGACCCCAGCCGAAGGCAGCAGCTTAACCCACTGAGCCACCCAGGTGCCCCTCAATCAATATTTTAATGAATAAATACATTCTATTTAGAAATAATACAGGGTCACTTCTCAAGTATATTATGAAATATACAATATAGATTTAAGAAAATAAAATAAAAAATAAATAGACATAAATATTCTCATATTTTAATTGTCACAAGAGCAAACTATGTTTGGCCTTAAATTTCTTCAGTATTTCAAGAAGGTTGTTTGATATTATTTATATATTTTTGCAATTAACTTTATCTTTTATGGGATACAATGTAAATTTACACATTTTACCACTCATGATTCCCATCATGCAGGTAGTATATACTCACACTATAAAAATCATTTTATGTGAATTTTTTTTTCTTCTTAAGATTCTATTTATTTATTTGAGAGAAAGACAGAGAGTGTACATGAGGGAATGCAAGCACCAGCAGGAGCCTGAGTGGGTAAGAGGGGGATAGCAGAGGAAGAAGAAAAGGCAGGTCCTTTTGTGCAGAGGAAGACTGTTGAGGGTATAGATCCCAGGACCCAGGACCTGAGCCTAAGGCCCACACTTAATGACTGAGCTACCCAGAGGCCCCTCTGTGAATCTTTCTTATTTTAGTAGCTAGACTATATGATACACAATTACATCGAGCAATTTTTATGCCTCTATGTAGGTAGATAGGGAGAAAATAGATACAGAAAATAAACGTACATGGATATATCACTTAAAGCTTTAACATGAAATCCCAAAGGAAGCTAACCTAAGCAACAATATTAAGTGGTTTCCTTAAAAGAGATAAAAATTTAAGCTGTATAAGATTATTTGTCAAATAGATAGTCATAGATTATTGATAGTATTTAGTACAAGTGAACTAAATTCACACAAAGGGCTTTAATATTTTACAATTTAATAAAAAGAAGGCAGTTTATTCCCCCTACCCAAAATTAATTTAATATTTTTCTCTCAAATTATCTTTTCTTCTGGGAAAAAATAAAAAATTCTTAGAAGTACTTACCACCAAACAATTGTCCAAACAATTGTCCCTTACTTCTGCTGTTAATATATCATTGAGATAAAAGTAAGGAAGATGAGACATTCATACCACCATTTTTTAATTTTATTTTCATTAGTGTGAATTTTGGGAAATGTCTTCAAGATTATTTCACTGAAGGTCTTATTTTCTTGGGGCCCAAAATAAAGACACAGGAGTGATTCAAGTGCTACTAAATACCAAGAGACATTTTAAAATGTAAATTTAATAATGCAATGTGTATAGCACTGAATTAAACATTTCATAATCCTTCTCTAAATCTTTTTTTTTTTTAATACATTTCTCACCAAAGTAGAGGATGATTATTATCACTCTCATTTTAGAGATGAGGAAACAGATAATTCCACATTGAGAGCTAAATGGAAAGCTCATATAGCCACTTGAGCTCATATAGGAGCTTGAGTTTATTTTTAACTCCAAATTTTTAATTTAACCATTATATAATACTGTTTCCAATGGACAAATTAATATATAAATGTAGGAACATGTATTCGGTCCAACAAGACTATTACATTTATGTATCTTTGCATTCTTAAATGTTTCGTAGGAATTTCAAACAAGGGTAAAATTAGCAGAATTCATCTTTGACTTTTTTCTTGAATAAGTTCTGTTACGTAAAATGTAGTGGGCACTGACACCATGATATTTTCTCAGAAGTAAATAGTTTTCGAAATAAAATAGTAATTTTAGTGTCAATAAGCAGTAGGTGACATGTTCAGTATTGACTTCATGCTACTTTTAATTTAGAAATGAAAACCTATTTCCCCAAAGGACTGCCTTTATACAAAGTATCTTTTTATTAAAAAAATAATTTTTGATATACTGAGATATTAACACAGAAATGGTGATGTTAAACAATACATTGTATAGCTCTAAAATTGTAGTGGGGTCATGATTTCATAAAAAGAAAATTAGTTACGCAGGTAACATTATTGTATAATTTCCCACAGGATCTCTACAACAGGATTGTTTTATTAAATCCTAAAATGAGTCACCTGCATTCACTTTAGATATAAAGTAGTGTTGAATAAAACAATATCATACAGCATCTCAGAGTATGAGCAAAGTCATGTGTTTATATTACTATGAATAGTTATGAACTAAGGTGTTCAAATGGCTTTCCCAGTAAAGCATTGCCTCCTAATTTATTTTTATAGCAAATGGAAACCTTGTTTTTCATGGTTGGGTAGTTTGCATTCAAATGTACCAGTAACTTCAAATGCAATCACTTCTACACAGCATGTTTTATTGTAGAACATAAAGAGGGGATTGCTAATGGTCTCTTGTTGGGCAGTCATCTTCTCCATCAAGAGTTCTGTCTTATTTTATTATATTTTTTTGCATTTAGTATGTAAATTGGAATTTATTTCTTTAAAGCAAAATTTAATGAATCTGAAACTAATGAGATTTTACTATAATACACAACATGTAGACTTGAAAAAGCAAATATAAATGTTCCCTCTAGGAATCTTGGAATTTTGCCAGTTCTTTGTGGGGTACTGAACCTGAAGTTTTTCTTGAAGGATTTTTTTTTCAACAAACAAAAAGAGAAACTACATCTATTTTTTTTTTTTTTTAAGATTTTATTTGTTTATTTGACAGACAGAGATCCCAAATAGGCAGCAAGGCAGGCAGGGCATTGGGGGGAGGCAGGCTCCCCACTGAGCAGAGAGCCCGATGTGGGGCTCAATCCCAGGACCCTGAGATCATGACCTGAGCCGAAGGCAGAGGCTTAACCCACTGAGCCACCCAGGCACCCTGAGAAACTACATCTATTAAAAGTACTTAGATTAAAACTTTACAAAGAGAAAGTTTTCTATGAATAAGGTATTTGTGACAATGACTGTTTTACTGATTAAATATAACAATGGAAGTCAGAACAAGTATTATATTTCCAGATATGCAACTTAAATTTTAAAAAAAATTTCTTCTTTTTATTTCAGTAAGTAGAGATTATAATTTTACATGAATATTTTTGTTTATTTTTATGGTAGGAAAACAGAAAAAAAATATTTTCAACTCTACAAACACATAACATCAAATACTATTTGGTCACATAAAGAATTCTACTCTAAGTATTTATAAACATTGAAAAACAAAACTGAGTCATTTTGTCTTAAATGTGTAAATATTGTTTTCTATTCATTTAAAGTATATATATATATAATAGCACTTATTCAGACATATAGTCCTCAGTGTTATACATATTTTTATTACATTTAACATAATAAGTCTATGAGAACATGAAAATTATTTTACTAAGTTTTTAAATTTTAATTCCATTATAGTTAATATGCAGTGTTATATTAGTTTCAACTGTACAATATAGTGATTCAGTAATTCTGTATATTACTCAGAGCTCATCAGGATAAGTGTGTTCTCTAATTCCCATCATCTATTTCACTCATCCTTTCCCCCACATCTCCTCTGAGTGAAATCATATTCTATTTGTCTTTGACTAACTTATTTCGCTTATCATTAGACTTCTTGCTCCATCCATGTTGTGGTAAATGGCAAGATTTCATTCTTTTTTATGGCCAAATAATATTTCATCAGGTGTATATACCATTTCTTCTATAACTGTTCATCTATTGATGAACACTTGGGCTGCTTCCATATCTTAGCTATTGTAAATAATGCTGTGATAAACAGAGTGGTGCATCTATCCTTTCAAATTAATGTTTCTGTATTCTTTGGGTAAATACTCAGTAGTGTGATTACTGGATGGAAAGGAAGTTCTACTTTTAATTTTTGAAGGAGGTTTCACACTGTTTTTCCCAGTGGCTGCATAAGTTTGCATTCCCACCAATAGTGCAAGAGGCTTCCTTTTTCTCCACATTCTGGTTAACACTGGTTGTTTTCTGTTTTGATTCTAGCCATTCTGACAGGTGTGAAGTGACATTTCATTGTAGTGTTGATTTGCATTTCCCTGATAATGAGTTATATTCTGCATCTTTTCACGTGTCTGTTAGCCATCTGGATGTCCTCTTTGGAGAAATGTCTGTTCATGTCTTCTGTCCCTTTTTTTAATTGGATTATTTATTTTTTGGGTGTTGAGTTGTATCAGTTCTTTATATATTTTGGTTTGAATACTAATCTTTTATCAGATATGTCATTTGCAGATATCTTCTTCCATTCAGCAGGTTGTTTTTTAGTTTTGTTGATTATTTCCTTCAATTTACAGAGGTATTTTATTTTGATGAAGAAAAATTTTAAAATTTTAAAAAAGATCTCATTTTTTCCTCTTGAGTATGATGTTCACTGTGGGTACTTTGTCAAATGCTTTCTCTGCATCTATTGAAATGATTATGTTTTTATTCTTTCTCTTATTGATGTGATGCATCAGGTTGATTGTTTTGCAAATATTGAACGACCTTTGCATCCCAGGAATAAATTCCATTTGATCATGGTGTGTGATTTTTTAAAATGTATTATTGGATTCAGTTGTTAGTATTTTGCTGAGGATTTTGGCATCTATATTCATCAGAGATATTACTCTGCAGTTCTCTTTTTTGTGGTATCTTTATCTGGTTTAGAAGTCAGGGTAATACTGGCTGGCATCATAGAATTAATTTGGAAGTTTTCCTTCCTCTTATATTTTTTTTGAATAGTTTGAGACAAATAGGTATTAAGTTTTCTTTAAATGTTAGAATTTGCCTGTGAATCCATCTAGTCCTGAATTTTTGTGTGCTGGGAGTTTTTGAATACTGACTTAATATCCTTGCTGGTAATTGGTCCATTCAAATTTTCTATTTCTTTCTGCTTCTGTTTTGGTAGGATATATGTTTCTAGAAATTTACCCATTTCTTCTAGGTTGTCCAATTTGTTGACATATAATTTTTCATAACATTCTATTACACTTATTTGCATTTCTGTGATGTTGGTTGTTATTTATCCTGTTTCATATGTAATTTTTTTTTCTTTTCTTTTTTTTTTTTGAGTCTTGCTAGAGGTTTATCAGTTTTGTTGATCTTTTCAAAAAGCCAGTTCTGGTTTCATTGATCTGTTCCATTATTTTTGTTCTGTTTTGTTTCTATTTCATTTATTTTTGCTCTAATCTCCATTATTTCCTTCCTCTTGCTGTGTTTGGGTTTTGTTTATTCTTTTCCCAGTTTCTTTAGGTGTAAAGTTAGATAGTTTATTTGGACCACAACAACTAACTCTTACTTAAAACAGATGAGAAAACTGACGTTTGAAAAGACAGCAATACCCACAGTTAAGGTTCAGTGAACTGGGAAGCAGAACTACTAAGTGTTATATTAATAAATATATATATTTATATATTTATATATGTTTATATAAATATATATTTATATATTTATATGTGTTTATATAAATATATAAATATAAATATTTATATATAATAAATACAAATAAATTAATAAATTAATACAGTTATATTATTGGGGTTGGGCTTTAAAAATAATCCAAGGAACTGGTTAAAATAAATATAAAAGGCTGTTGACTCTGAATCTGGTGACAGGCCTGAATCTCTGAAAGTTAGGTGGTAGTCAGGAAAAAAAAAAGTAGCTGGGACTACAAACCAGGAACATGAGAGAAAATTGGTGCTCATTAAGACAAACTAGAACATCTTGCGGAGTCTGTACATTTTGTACGGGAGGAGGACAGGATAAGTGAAGGCCTGATTGATGCCCTCACTAATAAAGCGAGTCACCAGATAGTAACAATGAACATGAGTTAGAGTGGTGCTTGATGCTATAATTGACCTACAGGACATAAAATGCTTTAATCCTACCTTCCAAGTATCATGCAAAATTATCTTGTGGCTAATTTTAACATACAAACGTTGGAGAAAAGAAATCTGGGAAATATAGTGCCAGCATGATTAAGACAAAAATAAATCAAATCACCACATTCTCTTTCCTCAGTTTTACTTATATCTAAACATTTATTTTGATCTGTTTTCTTTCCTACTTCTTTGAACACAAAGTTGAGATGATTTTTTCTATTTAGATTTATAGAATTATTTTATAAAAGTTACCAAAACAAAATACTTTTTTAAAATCATGAAAAATGTTGCTTTTGAATTATGAGTTTTAGAAATATCACTTAATGATAAGGGAATACAACAAAATTAATTTTCACCTTAAGTATATTTCCTTCAATATGTATCAGGAATATTTGGGAAAATATTTGATAAAATACTAGATCTTTCACAAGCAGAAACACATTATTTAATTCAGACATTTACATAAATGAATTCAATAACAAAAGTTACTTGATTATTTCATAATGACTAGATCTACTTAACTGTACTAATAAAAAGCTATTTTTTATTATCAGCAAATATTGGTGTAAATGTTATATTATTTCATATATAAAATATCAACATTAATAATTTTAATTCCTTTTTGGAATAACATTTCTAAATAAATAAATTTATTTTATTTATGTTTCCCACAATGTCTAAAGAACAAGCTTTCATATTTTACCACAGCAAATGTATGGTTTGTGTTTGTAAAATTGTACATTAATTCAACATCTTTTTAAAAATACCTATCAAGATACCACAAAAGATAATAGTAAAAAAAATCCTGGAATGAGATGAGCGTGAGTTATATCTGAGAAAATTTTTCACTAACTGTAACACTGAGGTTAATTTATGCTCATAATCCTTAGATAAACCAACAATATCCAAGGTATTACTTAAGGAGAGGAGCTAACAAATAAATTAGAAAAACTCTGATGCAAATTTCTGCATTATAAACATTAATTTTACTTACCAGTGGTAAAAATATCAGATACTTTCCCCACTTTCACTTCACTTCCCTGTATGAGGCTTATTTTCAGAGGCAGCCAAATTTATTCTACTTCATCTTCATAAGTATCTCTCTATTTACCTCTATTCATAGACTACAACCCGTTGTATATAAATTAAAATTGCTTAGGAGTTTAGGAAGAAAAGCAACACATCTTAGGATCTGTTTCTTTGAGAAAAATTACTTTCTTGGAAGCAAGCCTTAAGGAGTGTATTATAAGCAATGAATTAACAGGAAGCTGAGACGTAGCAGGTACTATCACAGCATGAAAGAAAATCTGCAACTGTATTGAAAATCTATATTCTGCTTACATAGGACAGGTTAAGACCCCTAGAGTTCCCATGTAAATCTAGAAAATGCCATGTATATCTAGCAAAATTGTATCCAGTAGTAACTGAACAAAAATTAAAAATCCACTAACTTTAACAAGTGTACATCTGAGAAGTTAATTTGCCAGGTACAAAATGAAAATAGATTTTGCTTGTGATAATGATAGGCCATGAGTTCTTTTTATGGAAACCTCAGTGAGACTGTGTGTGTATATCATGTGTATATCATGTGTATATGTATGTTCAAAAATATATCTGACTATGATAGTGTAAGAAAAACCAGATTCATACTAAAACTGGACAAAAAAACCAGAAAGACAAAACTCTTTTTAGGCATTGGGAAGCAAATATGGACTGTGATCACAGAGAACTAACCAAAAAGAGGAGCCCTCTGATTTTCAGGCTTTCTGGCTGGGGAAACATCTAGAGTAAAGAGCAAGGAGGAGAATACCAAGTAGTAGTCTTGCTGAGTTTTGAGAATAGTGATCAGATTTTAGGAGAGAGCATGTTATGTCTGAAAATTTCAGGACAAAGTTTCAGAGAATTAGGGGGCTTTAGAGGGAAAAACAAACAAACCAACAAACAAAAACAACACCTCCATAAATGGACACAGGGATCTGTTGAATCCTTCTTGAAATACTAAGACAAGAAGAATGGGCAAAATACCACAACTTTGAAGAATGACCTGAAACATTAACTGAATGGTTTCCAGAGTTCAACACAGCTGTGATGAACTTGAGTTTCAAGAAGCTGGAGGAAAATTCAGCAATCCTCCATGAGAGAGATGCCTTGATATTATGGCTAAATGCTCATTAATAACTAGGGTATTCCAGACATTTTCTAGCAAAGCATTAATACAATAATTGAAATTTAAGCTAACGCTTAATGAGTTGCCCATCAGAAAAGAATATGAATATTCTTCAGAAGAAGATAAAAAATTGAGATATTCAAATTAAATATGTATAGCACCTAAATATTATGTGGCATTTCAAAAACAATAAAATGTAATCTATAAAGGACAAAATATATCAGTCCATAGAAACAGATCCAGAAATAAAATGATGACATAATTAGAAAAAGATATTTTTAAAAAAGTATTAGTTACATTCAAATAAGTAAAATGTAAACATAATGAGAAAATGCCTGGAATATATGAAAAGTAGAACTTCTAAAGATGAAAACTATGAAATCTGGAATTAAAAATTTTCAAATTTAAAAATTGGGATTAACTATTGTTGAAGAAAATCTTAATGAATTTGAAGACATAACATGTACTAGGTAAAATGGAGCATATTGAGAAAAAAAAATATATGTATATAAAATAATACTTCCAGTGATCTGTAAAATGATTACAAATAATCTAGCAAAGATTAGAAAGAAAGACAGAAAGAGAGAAGTAAGTGTGCCTAAATATTTGGGGAATTTATTGGTAAATTTTTCTAAATTTGATGAAATCATAAATCAATAAATCTAGAGAATTCAAGAAAATCCCATTAAGATAAAAACATGGAAAACAACATTAAGCCACATAATACTCAATTTACAGAAACTTATGATAAAAGGAAATCTTAAAACACAAATTCAAAAAAAACCCATTATATACAGAAAAACAGACATATTTATATATTATATTTCTCATCAGAAAGTGTGTAATCCAGAAAAGGATGGAATTGTATCTTCTAATACTGAAGTAAAATAATACTGGTTATCCACTCATATATGTATAAATGAAGGGATCAAAGAATGGTAAATATGTGAATAAATAATTTTTAAACTGTATGCCTCATCTTTATTATTATCAGAAATAATTGACTATGTTCTAATTTTACTGATGCTATGTTAGGACAGGACTTTACCTCAAAATACTAAAAATATTCTCCAGAAACATGCAAACACAGGTAAGACCTTCAAAACACATTTATTTATTTGTTTGTTTGCCTCTTCGTTTTTGTTTATAAAGATTGTGTTTGTTTGCTTATTTGTTTTAGATAGTGAGCATGCAGGGGGAGAGATGAAGGGAGGGGCAAAGAATCACAAACAGGCTCCATTGTGAGCATGGCTCCAGGACCCTGAGATCAGGACGGGACCAGAAGTCAGAAGTTAGAGGCTTAACCAACTGAGCTATCCAGGTGTCCCAAATCACTTTTAAACACTTCCAACAAGATAATATTATTGGCAGGCAATTTTTCATTGTATTTAGGTCTACTGTACTTACGAAAAGAAACCTAAGACCAAATATGCATAAATATAGATTAAAACAGAGTGTAAAAACTTTCTTATTATCACTAGCAAACTTATTTCTTTGTTTATGACATCTTTGGGTGACTGCTGAAGTTAAACCCATACATATTCAATTTTGCATGTATTTTCTTTACATTAAAACAGTCTCAAAAAATTTTTACTCCAAATTTTCATTTGTTTTCAGTAGGTCATAATTCAGTCCTCAAAAGTAATCATGATTTTTGAATAAATGGACTACATTAAGAATATAATGAACAATTTGTGTTGCATATGCCTAAGAGGGATTCTCAATCACAAGACATTTGGGAGGGGTTGTTTTGAACAAAAATTCATTGGGAAAGAGCACAAGTCCATGGTGTTGATGTTTAATCATTGGCTATGTTGGAAGGGTGGTCAGTTTCTTGTGGGAGAGGCAAAACAGTCCTCCTCTTTATTAATTTTCCTACACATACATATTTGTTTATTTTTGAGATGAGTACCCAGGTAGGATACAATTCTCCTTTTTCAAACATCAGAGAGCTGGCTTTAAAAAATAGATATGCTTTTCATGAAAAAAAAA
This sequence comes from Martes martes, assembly GCF_963455335.1. Lineage (NCBI taxonomy): Eukaryota > Metazoa > Chordata > Mammalia > Carnivora > Mustelidae > Martes > Martes martes. The sequence continues at coordinate 92,038 of NW_027666629.1, forward strand.
AAAATCTGTCTTTGGGATTCTGAACAAAAAATACCCCTGCAGAAACATATGCATCCTAAATTATCATATGATTCTGTACATTGAAATTACATGCTAATTGGAAGTGGTAAAAAAATGAACATCTGTCCAACACTTATATTTGTGTTTGACAACTTCTGGGTTACTATAGATTATTGTCTCTCTTACTGGCTCTGACAAGGACACACTAAGTAAAATCTGTAAATGTCCAGAGATAAATATATGAGCATTTGTTTTAATTAATGTGATTCTGAGTAAGACTCATATGATCATTTGGCTGGATAGGGGTGAACAAATAAGAAAAGGGACTAATAGAACACATGGAAACCCAATTGCTGTCCTTTACATTTCCATATGTAACACAGGTATTAATCATCCCTATATAACCTACTCTGCAACAGTACATCTATTAGAAACTTTATACAATTTACACAATTGTCAGTATAGGAATGGCACCAAAATTGAAGTCAACATATTTTATCTTGATACACTTCTGTGTATGTCGAATAAATAAATAAATTAGATGGGTTCAATTAGGTGATTAATATTAATGTTCATTGACAATTCCACTTAACTCCTTATTTGGTGTGTTGAATTTAGGGGCAATACAAATCAAAGCAATTTTTCTGAACAGGATATATCCTATAGGATGTTATTTCCAGAAATAAAGATGTTTCTCTGAATAAAAAGAAGTCTAAGGAATTTGCAAGACATTCCAGAATTCTATCAGCTTGGTAGCTTAATCAACTATCTATGGTAATACTTCATATACCATTCCTGTCATTACTATCATAACTAATTCTATGATTGTTATTGTTATTATTATATTAAACAGATTTATTTATCTTAGTCTAAAGGAAAACTATTATATCATTATGGATACTGACCAGACTTAATTATTGCTTCTGATGACATATTGAGAAAACCACAGAGACAAATTAATCTAGATAATTCAATACTAAGGAAACTGCTAATTAGTATGTGACTAATTTAGCAATTTGTTAAAGTACACAGAATCCATTGAACTGTGAGCTATTTTAAGTCATGGTGAGTTCTTGCCTTTTTTGTGGATTTAGTATATTGACTTTTAAGTTGCCTAATGTGGTTGAAAATAAGTTACTCATAAATAATTGTTTTATTAGTTTTATAATTTGACCATTATAATTTTTATTCAACTCTCCATACCCTTAAAACATAGCATAGATTTATGAAACAAAATAACTTAATAGTTTCATAAATGTTAACCAGTATTGCTTATTTTATGGATTCAATTACTAAGTAATATGAATAAGAAGTTTTATGTATGTAGGTAATATTCTATGGATGTTTATATTATTTGCTATTATTCTTCATATGAATATGAAGCTAAATATAAGTAATATGTATTGAGATAGTTTCATCTCAATGAAATAGTTTAAAAAATACACTATCTTACCTCATTTTTTTGTTAATATAACATAAATATATAAAGAACTTGTGGACACATATGGACATTTTTTAGAAGTCTGCTTTAAATGTGTAGATTTGCAGTATTGCAATTGAATAAGGGGTGAGAACAAACAGGACCATCTTGAAAATTTGTTCTTCTCATTGCAAGTAATCTTAGTTAATAGGACACCTAAAATCCACAACTGATTGTAGCTGATGATGCCTTTTACTGGTTTAATGGTATCCCCATCACTTTTTGATGTTGCTCCCTTTGTCTTCTATGTCTCAAACCCCATCTAAGGAATACCTGCATCTGATACTCATAACTGGTGAGCATGTGAACATTTGTGATGTAAAATTCTCACATTCTTCCCAGTGGTATGGCATTTAGATAAGTAGACACTTTTGGCACAAAGGACAGTATCTTTAGTGGTTTCTGAACTGAGCTCAAGATCTAAATGAGTCTTCACACTTTCTCCAGTGTGTTCTTATTTTGTTGAAGATCATAGGAGACTTGTGGTGAGAATATCTCAAGGGCTAATAAATATAAATTTTAGCAATTATAAGATAGGTAACAAAAGACACCCTAATTATTCCTGTTCCCCTACATTTTACCAAGACATAGCTATATTTAAATCACCAAATATTTATTGATCTCCTGTGACAATCATAGATTTATCACATTTAAAAAAGCATGAACTTGGGGTGTCACTCAGCACCTGCCTTCAGATCAGGCCATGATCCTGGGATCATGGGATCCAGCCTAGCATGGGGCTCCCTGCTCAGTGGGGAGCCTGCTTCTCCCTCTCCGTCTGCTGCTTCCCCTGTTTGTGCTTGTTCTCTCTCTCTCTCTCTCTGTCAAACAAATAAATAAAATCTCAAAAAAAAGTATGAATTCTACAGTGAAAAAAACTTGACTTTGGAAAACATACACAAATGTGCACAAATATTCAAATGAAATATACAAATGAAATTAAGACTGCAAAATAAAGAAAACAAAACTTTATAGTAATTAATTCAGGTAATGATTTCATTGTAGCTTTAGAGAATCTTGAGTATTAAGAAATTTCTTTGCAAGTTTGCCTCTTGATTGATGTCAGTATATTCATTTCAATACTCTTGTTCTTAAATGTAAGTTTAATTGAAAAGAAAAACAGATTCCTTGAGTGTTTTCCATTTAGATATCTGGAAAGATAATAAGAAATATAAACTTTTCATCTATGAGAAAGCAGGACATTTTTCTTCTACTTTTCTACTGATAAATATCTATTGTAACAATATTTTAATTTTGTCTAAACTTTGTCATTGTATTTAAAGTCCATTTTTCAATAGTTTCATTAGTAAACACTGTTTTTAGTTTCCACCTTGTAGGGTTTGATGTTTTAAAAATATAGAGCTTCATATCAATACATCTAGTTTACAATTGTATGTACTAAGAGTAAATAGATTTTATTAACTGTTATCAGAAGGAAAAGCAAAGCATAAATTAGTCTTATTTTGATTTTAATATTTAGCCAGTGTATTTTCAGAATTTTAATTGCCATTTTGTTAAGTCAAAACAAAATTGTTTACATTAATTAACTCTAATGAATAGATGATATAAAGATGTAATAATTGATGACAGTCAACTAGACAGCAGTGGTAGGCTGGCTGGGAAATTCCCAAATGAATTATAGAAATCTGGTAATGGCATCAACATTTCTTGAAATTGAGTTAATATTGATTAATAGTAAAAATGAGGAAATTAGGAAACTCTAAATATTGTCCAAGTGAAGCTGGTAAAAACAGATAACTGCACTGGTACTAGACTGTATGATTATTACACATTTCTCCAGTATCTGTACATTATCTGTCCCTCTTTTAACCTTGTATTTTAAGTCTATTTCTCAGCAAAATTTGACTTATTGATTGTTTTTCCCTGATGGGAACAAATTCTAATTTAGCAGAATATTTGAGAACATAAGAGAAATCTTGTTACTAGTTAAACCTCGTAATTAGTTGCCATTTGTTAAAAAAGATAAAAAATGAGAACTGACATTTTGAGGGACATGGTAAATACTAAGAGCTAGAGGACAAGATTTTGAAAAGAGTAGGCTTAAGTAAGCTTTATAAGAAAAACTAATTAAAATTAGCCACCTAAAGGGATATTTGTCTTAAATAAATTTTAAGTGCATAAATTATATTGCATAAATTATATTGCATAAATGTATTGCAAATATTTCTCAAAGTTTGGCATTTGTCTTTATATGTTAACCTGTAGTCTTGCTCTTTAGTTGGTTTTTAGCCATGTTTTTTTAAAATTAATTTTAAAACTCCTAATTTCCTCGGGAATTTTGAGGCATAGGAAGTTTTTTCTCCTTCTGAATATTTTTGAAAATTTCTGTAATGAAAACTTAAAAAAAGACTGTTCTTATTTGAAAAATAACAGCTAATATATCTGAAAAATTCCTATGTGCCCACTTCAACACTAAGTACTTCACTTGGATTATCACATATATTCTTTATAGTGCAGTCATAAAATGGATTCGTTTACTGTTCCCTTTTATGTAAGAAGAAAGAAAGGGTCAAAGATTTAAGTTATCCCCAAAACTATCTTGCTAAGAAGTGGCAGAATTAGAATTTAGAACCTCATGTCTATTTCCACAGCTCACATGAATAACCACACTCTATTGCCCCATTGTACTTGAAAAGAGTACTTTTAACAAGCTAGCTATGCCTGTTTATCCACTTGACCTCTCTTGAACTGAGAGTAGTGTGTTACATTCTCTAATCATCAATGTATTTTTTTTAATATTTTATTTATTTATTTGACAGAGAGAGATACAGCGAGAGAGGAAACACAAGCAGGGAGAGCAGGAGAGGGAGAAGCAGGCTTCCCACTGAGCAGGGAGCCCGATGTGGGGCTCGATTCCAGGACCCTTGGGACCATGACCGGAGCCAAAGACAGACACTTAGACATGACTGAGCCACCCAGGTGCCCCTTATCGATGTATTTTATAGGACTCCTTTATCTCCTTAATTTTCTGCTTTATGTAGATAATTACTTATTTAGTACATAGATAGTCATAATGATTATATTTTTGTTATATATTGTGGACTTTAACATACAGTGTCTTTTGTTGGTGGAAACCCAGTCCCTGCTTTCCTGTTATTTACATTTGCTGGATAATGTCCTGCTCAAGCCCTTCTTTCATTGTTTTTCTTTTTTTAATCATTATATTAGTCCTACCTTACTTATATCTCTCTTTTTAAGTTATTGGTTATTACCTTAGGAAAGTCTGCTATGTCTTGAAATCTTAGTAGAACAAAAATTTTTGGTAACTTTGGTATAGTCATCTATTATTTTTCAAAAGTTACGCTTTCAATTTCTTTCTTTCTTTCTTTCTTTCTTTCTTGCTTGCTTGCTTGCTTTCTTTCTTTTTCTTTTTTCTTTTTCATTTTTAATTTTTTCAGTTCCTGGCTGTCATTCCAAAGCGATGCTTACAAAAGCCTTTTATGGAGACAAGGAATGCATTTAGGTAAAAGAAGTTCCTTGAATGGTATACACTTATGTAGTGTTATCAGCAGAAAAGCAAATACTTGCCTTTAAGATTATAGAATAGTGAATAGTTTTCATATTATTACTCATAGCTTTCAAAAAATTGACACATATATTTCAAACAAAACACAGTACCAATCTCTGAAATTTTAGTATGCTCACAATGGAATTTTCAAATGTCTGTGTGCTAAATATAACCACATCAGGAAGCATGCCAAATTTAATAATAGAGTACACTAAATAAAGGTATAAAAATAACCTACAATCTTTAAATGACAATAGCTTTGATCAATTCTAACTAGATTAAGAGTATTATATTTCCTGAATGTTTATTCAAATGTACTCAATATAAATAATGTCTAAATTTGTCAAGGGCGACAAGAAAATGCACTGTTAGATTACAAATAAATTTAATAGAGAATGTATTTTTCATTAACTTAGCATTTTTGCATTTTCTCTTTATTACATTCTTTTGCCTTTGCTATATTAAATTCAGCAGCCAGTATAAGGATGATCTAGGAATGGGAAGCCCATTATCAAAAATTCAGTTCTTACATTTTTCTTTTTGTCTATTGTGTTTGATGTGATAGATACATAGATGTAATAATAAATAATAGTATAACAAAATAATATAATAAAATAATAAAATATTAATAAATATCAATAAATATATTAAGATATAATGCAATAATAATAAAATCAGCACTAAAGCTAATTTAAACAAAGAGGATCCACTGTTATTACATATTAAGTATAAGCAGATTGAATAGATGAATGAACTTTTGTTCTGGAAAGTAAATTCTCCCTGTGTGGTTAGACTGCTCTTAATGTTATTACAAGACTAAAAATAATATATCCAAAGATTATCTTGCCAAAAGTGACATTAGCCAATTTACACATTGTAAGGTATTTTGCCACAACCATAGAAAGTAATGGATTTACAAGTGTTCTTATTGATCTGCAAATTCACCAGCAAAGCAAGTGAAAATTCACATTAAGGCTAATAATGAACACCTAGCTTTTGGCTATCAATAGGAACAAAAATCCACATACTCAACTTTCACCTCTTAAAAAAAATACCATTCATCAAAGTTATACACTCAAAATACAAATGCCTTTTTAGTATCCTAATGAGTTTCATAAAACATTACAATGTATTTCATGTACATAAATCATTATAGTTTATTTCACTCTACCATAATTTATAAATCTTATGTAAATATTCTGATATTCAAATTGCTTGAAGGCAGACACTTTTTTTTTTCAAAGATTTTATTTTTTTATTTGACAGAGAGAAAGAGCACAAGCAGGGGGAGTAGTAGAGGGAGAGAGAGAAGCAGACTCCTCACTGAGCAGGGAGTCCCATATAGGGCTAGATTCCAGGACCCTGAGATCATGACCTAAGCTGAAGCAAGCACTTAACCTACTGAGTCACCCAGGCACAAAGAAAACTTTATTTGCAGCAAATAAGAAAATCACTGAGAATGGCTTCCAAAGCTGTGACTCCCCTAGCAAGGGGGAATGGATTCCTTTTATTTAGGGTTAGGAGGAATATTTAGATAGGGAAGCCTTGTCCTTGTGTATTGAGAACATAAGGCCACAATGCACCTTAAGGAAACATGCCTATATACATATTGTATTATGTAAGGCTTGTGCTTCTCCTTGGGTGGAGACGTTAGTATTACAATGAGGTAAAGGTCCTTGTTGGTCATTCTGGAGGTCACTCCATGGTCCATCTGTGCAGGAGAAATTCAGGGGTTAAGCTCAAACTTGTCTGTGTGGTGTGGGCCAACTGGAAGTCTTATCAAGACAATTGTTTTACTCAAGGGGTAGTTTTGCTTTCCATTTGTTGGAGTTAAGAAATAAGCAAGAAAGAAGAGCTTAAGGAAAATTGTGGGACAAATGTTGGTGGGTATAAGCAGGTGGCAGTAAAGGGAGTCTAGCAGGTGATAGCTTCTGACCAATGAGAGTGCTTTGGTTACCCTATTTTGTGATACAACTTACAATTTATAAATCAATTCTAGATATTTCTATTTTATGATTCTTTGTGATTCTATTGATTCCATATGATTCTGCAATCTATATTCTATTATATTCAATCTATATTACTACATATTACAGTGTATATAACATATATTACTATATTATATCTATTATCTACCTATATTATGTCTATCATCTAACTATAATCATGCTTCTGCAGGATTCTATGATTATACAATGTGTATTATATGATTCTGTATTATATGATGTTATTATTCTATACTAGAAAGTCAGGAAAACAAAGA